>NW_009927517.1:0-13888 GCF_000696875.1 Nestor notabilis | reverse complement strand
ACTATTCTATGATTCTATGATTCTAAGATGTGTTTCAGAGGACAAGGAGGGAAAAAAGTTCCTGCTTCTTTGCTGGGGCTTACCTTAAACTGTGCACTTAACATCTCAGTCTGCTAGTTTGCTCATCAGGCATCTACCATTTCGTCTGTCTTTGCCAGCACGCGAAAGGGGTTGTAAGCATGTGGGAAGTAAGCTCTAGAAATGGCTGACCACTATTTATCCTCAGATGAACACATCAGACATTAAGGAAAATTGCATCTACGCAAACAAGTGAGAAAATAGATTAAAACCCCTGTAACTGTCCCTTATGTGCTGCATTCTGTCACTGCAAGTATGCTGCATTATGCGGATAGACTGATACATAAAAGGTGGAGACTGTCTTTGTATTTTTCTGACTTTTACCATTTATCCATACCTTCCCCTTTACCTAAACTTTTTTTTTTTTTTTTTACTTCCAATGTTAAATTTAGCACTAATGACAAGCCTGGTTGTCAGGCATGTCTAAGTAGACAAAGGATCGATTTATCTCAGGGAGGAATTTGTGTCAGCTGGCAGTTTATGGCTTGTAATAGGTTTTTATTCATTTAAAAACAGGGTGTGGGCAAGGGAGGAGGAAAAAGGAAAACAAGTGTACCAAGGGATAAGTGCATTTTAATACATTATATGACTTTTCATATAACATATTGTTTAATGTGACCTTCAGCTTTCATAAAACAATAGCACACTCTAGTAATCGCCCGGTTTTGCTGTTCAGTGGGCATACCAAGAGCTATCCTGTTTGTCCCAGGCCTTTCGGCTGAGTTTCTCTCTTCAGTGGTCACCTCCTTTATCTGTGCACATTAAGAATCCATTTCAGCACACTACTGCTACAAAGACTGTCTCATTTAAGGCTTCAAACTCCCTGGAATCCCATGCTGGCTTTGGGGACTGCAGAACATAGAGCTACATTTTGTTTACCTTGGTTAAACTCCAACCCAACAACAGAACCTCTGCATTCCTTGCCAGCTGCCAACTGTGTGCCTAAATAATGGTTCTTCTTGGAATCCTGAGAGTCTGGATTAACAAACTGGCCAAAATGCCACTCAGATGTGGTGTTTTCCAAAGTTTCTCTAGCAGCTTCCACTGTTACCATGTTACTTATTACTACATTACTATACCTAACTGCTGTTATTGTAAAATTAAGCTATCAAAAAGTAATTATGGCATTGAATAATTGTGAATTGTAACTGTACCCAGGGATTCAGGCAACAGTTGTAGATGATTCTTCTTGGAGGTGGTCTTGGAGACAGGGCAAGGTTTCTAACATTTTCCTGGGCATACAGAATGTACACCTTAAAAAGCAACTGTCACCTCTTCTTGCAAATATGTTTCAATCAAGTAATTGCTAACAGGTCCAGCTCAATTAGCTGTGAGTTCCTGAAATTCTGTTGCACCACCATACCATTTCCCATGGAAACAAGTCTCCAGTTTCACTTCAAAAAACTAATACTCAGGGAACGTCAGACAATATTTTCAATATAGCTGAACCTATAAGCTAAAGTTTTGATGAAATTATATCTTGGTAGGTTGTTTGGTTTGTTTGGTTTTGTTGTTTTGTTTTGTTTTTCTGTTCAGTACTACACTCTTCAGTAACAGGTCTGTAGTTACACTCAGATAGTATCCCTCACTATCGAGATACTGACTTCAGCAAACCAGTGGTTTATGCAGTTTCTAAATGACATAGGTTAATTCATCATTTATATCCTAAGACTGTGTTTGCACAGTGAAGCATTTTAAAAACTTCATGTGGCAAAGATAGGCAGTTTGTACCTAACTCCATAGTAGGTGTTCATCTATTTCAACTATTCCAGCTTAAGCTTCTTAAACCCTTTCTTTATATTCAGGTTACAGATACAGGTCAAATAATCTTTGTCCGCCCACGATCTGTGGAATTGTCTCTCTTCACAGCACATACAAGCCCATTCCAGCTCTCTCTTCTCAGAGGCAGTGTGAGTCTCCAGTCCTGCAAGGACCTTGGATTTCTGAGCCCACTCAAAGACCAACTGAGACAAAGGGAACTTTATATCTTCTTTGTTAGAAGATATAAACTTGGTAACAAAAGAAAAGAGAAGAACACAACACAAACATTCATACAAATGGAGCTATGCTGGGGATTGTCAGATCTACCAAGTATAAAATGGTAGAAAACATTTATCAATAAATATATCTGTAGTTATTTTATTGGTAGCACCTTTCATATACACACATAAAAAACACCCCCATAGGGTAAGAGATTCACGTATTATTTGTAGCCTCATCTCTTCCTTTCCTCTTCATTTTGTTGAAATTCACTTGCTCTGCATTGCACACCCCAGAACATCGTGGAATATGTGTTGTTCATTATGCAGTCATCCCTAGAAAACCAACCAATTGCAAAGGAAATGCGGGTAGGAGTCTCCTAAGGAAAGAAATAACTTAATCAGAGCTTTCAGAAAGCTGAACAGTAGCACATCACAGGTTAAATAGTGACTTCGAACACTCTTCACCTCTCACCACAAAAAATGGTGCAAAATGCTCCAAGGATGCAAGCAACTCTAGGAAGCCTTTGTCTGTTGATTTCTACCTGTGATCCACCTAAGTTAGGGAATTACAAAGCTACTTCTTAGTTGATGAACAGCGAAGGCCCATTAAATTATAACAATACAGACTACTTTCAAGAGAAAACTCTTTGCAGGCATGTAAACTTCTCAGGCATTCAACATCAACCTGTATTAATAAAAGGAACTCTTTTTCAGGATTCATTTAAAGTTGAAAGCTCTAACACTTGAAGCAGAGAACTGATCTGCTGGTTTTCAGCAAGGGGGGTATTTTTCTGTAAGTGGTATAGTTCCTTTTATTGCATCCCTCATGATGGCTACTTCATACAGCAGTGAAGTACTGAAATGCAAAACAGTACAGTCATGATCTCTAGAAATGTCACTTTAAAGAAACCCTCTCTTCTCTTATAGCTTCGTACTCAAATCTTCAAAACACTAACATATCCACAAGTCCTGTGGGATCCACACCTTACCACACAAACCATACAGGCAGAACCACCACATCTATTACATGATTAGGCCTAAGTAAAGCAGTCCTGCAAAAGTCACCAGGCCAATTTGCATACTTAAGGTTAAGTGGATGTACTAGTGTTTAGAGACCTCAGGCCACAGAGTCCTCTCATGTGCCCCAGCAGCAGCTCAGCCATTGTCCGTAAGAGCTGGGACATGCTTCAGTAAAAGGTACAGACAATTAGAAATCAGGGAGGAAATCAAAACAGACACATTGGCCTTGAGTCCCAGATCTGGATTCATGCCTATGGCAAAAAACATACACAGAGACAACTGTATGAGTCAAATGCAGTGTTTTGGTAATGCTCTTCAACTCCGAGGAAGGAATCAAAGACCTGGAGACAAGAGGTGGCTCCATACGCTGGCAGTCACATGTGGTTCTACCTACACCTGCGGCAGCAACCTCTTTCACCACCTGACCCAGGACACTGTTTGGAGGATTGGCCAGTACTGAACAGCAGTACACCAGCACATCTGAACAGTTACAGACCACTTCTGACAGCTCAGAGCACAGGTGGAGCCAGTGCTTGATTTTCTGTCCTTTGCTGGGTACACACACCATTACTCATTTAGGTTGCCTACACAGAGCCAGAACAGGGAAAAAGAAATGCATCTTGGAGTAGATACAAAGTCAAGAAAACCTCCACCGTGAAGTGATGGATCCAGGAGTCCTGCATCCCAAACTGAGGCATTGCAATGCCTCAACCTTCACTGGGTTGTTACCTCCACATGTAACACTGATGCTTGGACACTGGTTGTCAGGTGTGTGGTTGCGTTTTGGAGCATGGATTGCTATGATCAGGGCTTTTCCCAGTGGATTTGTGAAAGCAGTTGTAAGCAGTTACTGCCTCTATTTACTATATTGAGATACAACCTTGTGTGCTACTGATAGCCTTCTCATTTACCTCTAACTTCTGCCTTCACCTTTTTTACCTTGACTGTAAGTACTACTGCTGTTTCTTACTGGTGTGTGATCTCCCTTTGTTACTTACTTTTTGTTCCTCAGTTTTAGTATTTTCTTTTTGAAAAATCTTGAATATGAGCATTGAAAGCCAGTATAAATCCCTCAGTACTTTTCTCCACATCCTAGTTTGTTTCACTCTTGGTTCTCACTGAAGAACTTTTTCTTGATGTCAAAATCACTTCTAAATCTAGCCCTTGTGTATTTACTGAAATGTAAACATAACTGACAAGCATTCATTATCTTGAAATTGTGACCTATTTGCTAATTTGCACTGTACTGAATGCTAGTAAAATGCCCCCTGGTTACACAAGCATGTTTGCTTTGTGATAAAGCATACATGGAAGCGTTTTGTTTAAACAAAGAGATTTGATTAGATTATGGGGAAGTTTTCAAAAGCATCTGACCCCCCTAATATTCTTTCAGCCCAATAACTCTTTCCATACATTCCTTAAAGCTTTGGAGAAGATGAATCCTATGAAACAGAAAACCTTACTTGTTTATCTAGAAGAACATAGGCAATTCCACAGCTGCCAATAGAGTTGCACATTGTTTTCAACCAAGGTTCCTTCTGTAATAGCAGATGGGTGAGGGCTTAGGCCAACAAGCAGACAAAATTCAGGACTAAAACCCACTTGTAGTTCCTCTCTAGGTAGATCTCCTAGTTAGCAGCAAACATTCAGGTCTGTTATCTGTTTGCTGGCTTTTCTTTATTTTATTAAAGTAAGTCAGACCAATGTGTATGCTTGCTTCTTGAACTTGAGAAGTTCATGCTTTCCCATCCTCTGTAGCCTGATGCAAAGCCTACAGAAGGGAGGAACAGCCCTTTTTGTTGTTTAGAAGGGGCTGTGGCAAATATGAACAATCCAGAAAGAATACTAGAGAACTTTCAAAGAGATTCAACTGGACCATGGGGATTTCCAAGATAGTATCTTAGTAACTAATGAGGAAATAAGCAAGCAATTGTTTCATAATCTTCAGGCTTAACCTCAGATGCTGAATGTGTGAATTTGTGTAGGAGGTCAGAACTTACTCTTTTGCACAATAATTGGGAAAGCCTCTTCAAAGGTCCACATCTCTATTTCTTCTGCCCTAGCTGTTTGTTACTCTCCTATGAGAGTTTGGTTAGGATCAGTGCCCCTTGCACTGACATCCTGGCCATTGTTAGATATTCTACACATGTCCAGAAGGGTTCACCAAATACTAGAAAAAGCTTCTAGAAAAATGCTTAAAAACTGTTTCAGAGGGAAAGAATGCATTAAGAAGAAATATCATATTTAATATAGTTAGGTAAGTATCTGACTTGCCTCCTTTAAATATTTGACCATGAACTTCTGTGAGTTTTCTGCCACCAAAAAAGCCACATAACATAAGCAAAAACAATGTACACTTCCAAAAGACTGGGTTTACAGAGCATGAAGCACAACAGGACTCTGCTTTCATTTCTGTGGGTACTTTTGAACTACCAACATAGTACAAGGCAACTAAGCAAGCAGACCTTAAGAAAGAAGGAAGAAGGGGAAGGATAAATACATTACCAATCTTTTTTTTTTGTGTAGTTTAATTTGAACTTAATGTATGCACTCACCAGCAGTAGCACTGTTTAGTGTATTTTGCAACTGGGGCCTTAATAAAGCAAATTAAATCTTAGCTCGTAGGACTGTGTTCACCTCTAATTCAGTGTGAGTACATAAAGCTGTATCTCTCTGTCTTAACTACTGTGTAGGTAACCATTGCCATCATAATATAGGAACTCAAAAAAAAATTACTTTTACTGTTCTATCCCCTCCTTTCTTGTTGAAAAGAGATGAATTTATGGCCATTACCCTTGCCAGTGCACAGCTGGGAGCAAGTCTGAATAAAAAACTGACACAGTTTTCAGTTCTGAAAGCCACACCAGCACAAAACTTGTGCTTTTTTTTACCACCTAAATCAATGACCCAGTTTGCCTCCATTAATTGTTTTGTCCTCCTTGATATTCTGTCAGTGAGTTGATAATTTCCTTCTTCCTCTAGAAAGCTGCTTTCATGGGAAACTACTTTTGCAGACCGAGAAACAGTATCTTGGGTGATTGAGATTATTTCTAATCAGGCTTTCTAAATCAGGAAAAAGTAAGTGAGGTGCATGTTCGGTGGCAATCCTGTGCTGGGAGATTTGTTGGTTATTTTATGGTCAAGCTGAATAGTTTTCAAACTTGTGGTAAATGAGACTAATGTTACAAATACGGGGCCAGATGTACAGTGAGGGGCAGTTGTTTTGGGGTATTGCCAACATGCCCATGTACCTTCAAGGTCAGTTTGTAGTCTGGCTGATCTCAGGGCTGCAGCCCAGTCTAAGGTACAGAAGGGAGCCCTGTACATGGATGAGGCTGTGATTCACATGTTTTCCTAATGTTTTTGTCACTTTTGTCACTTTGAAAGTCCATGATTTTGAAGTTTTCATGGTTTTTATTTTGGAAAACTACATGAGGGGGCTGGAACTATATGATCTTTAAGGTGCATTCCAACCCAAACCGTTCTATGATACTACAAAAACAGAACAGAGCAATTCTACATTCGAGTCCAGCCTTTCTTTGCATTTTTGAAGTGCTTACATTTCATCCAGGAAGAAAACCATACACAAGTGAGATTAACTTCACCTATTTGATGCCTCCACACATGCCAGAAGCTGCAATTTAAACTTTGTAACTTTGACTGAGTGTCCGTCCTTTGTTAGACAGATTTTGTTAGACGTCTTTGTTAGACTTGTTCAAATGCATTCATAAGCTCTCAGGGTCTCTGTTGTAACTGTTGATTGAAATAGAGTAACAATATACCGAGGTGTGTCTTTGGTACAATAAACAGGTTAATCTGGCTAAATATTTTGTTAACATGCAAACAGTTTAGGGCTGTAACATAATTTTTTATCACTTTATTTAAACAGCTGTACACTGTTCAGTAAATTCTAAGGAATGCTTTTGCACTGTAGTTTTGACATACTAAATATATTTTCTTACAGTAAAAATCACCTTATATAATGTTAATGATTATTAATACACATTAATAGATCTTTGACTATATGAAACTACAGCTCAGTTGTCTATTGCAACCACTCAATTGCAATGGTAGTGGAAATTGACTTCAGTTTCCCATGTCTTTCCATTGAGCTAAAAGAAGGTGAATCACAGGGATTAAATTTGCTAATTCATGTTGCCTTTGTTGCCAGAATAGTAGACAGCTGAGCAGCCGCCAAAGAAACAAAAAAAAGAAATCCCAAAGGAGCTATGATTCAAAGTAAAATTGTTCAGATGACATCCAGTGGAAAGTAATCAGATGCAGAAGGTGCAACATGTCTGAGCACCTGCTAAACAAATAAATATAATCCTTCAAGTTTTGGGCATTTATGAAAATAACCAGGTCTTCTCAGCCAGGTTTTTTTCTGGTGACTTATTCCTGTGCTTGACCTTTTCTTCCTAAATCAAGGTTGTGTGAGATTTTATACAAAAGTAATAGCATAGAATTTATAAATACTTTCTGCAGGTTCACAGTTTTTCTCGTAGGTGTTGGTTTTGGCCTTAACCCAAAACCCCAACATGGGAAGTAAAATGATTTAATATTGGGGATGTTGAATCCATTGCTAACAGCGAATTCTACTCACGGGAATCATTTAGTGTAAAACAAATATTTAGCTAGAGATCTTGATTCCACCTGCTCTGAGTTTCATTCAAATTTAAAAGGGATTTTTCTGTGTTATGTGAAGAATTGGACATCTCGTTCTATTTAACTATTTCAAAAGGCAGTGCTGAACTTCAGGGGCTAAAATTAAGATTACAACTGTAATCTTCACAGTTGGCAGATATTTCACCAATTCTTTAATTTCTCTCCTTTGGTTGTTTGGTTTTGGTTTTGGTTTGGGTTGGGGTTTTGTATATATTTTTTTCTTACCACAACAGTTAACTCTACCACCATGCTGGGGCTCTAAGACTTGGACGGACGAGACATGAGTTGATTATGGGTTTACAGTGTCCAAACCACTGGTTCTGGGTCTGTTCTGGGCTGTGGTGTGAGAACACAACATGGTGAAATGACCAAAGAGCAGGCAGAGGAAGCTGCCTGAGACTAACCACTAGCACAAAGGGACTGAAAGCCCAGAAATAAAGGGAAAACCTTTCTTACAACATATCTGTGATTCCGATTCAATTAAATACATTGTGAAATTTTTTTAATAATAGTGTAAAGTCACCTGTCTGGCATCTTTCATTCAGAAAATTATTCCTTTAAAAAGTTTATTTTTATTGGCTTATTATTCACAGTGGTATGAACCTAAAGGTCACTGTTAACCGATTTGTATATAGCACAACAGAAATTTAAAAAGCAAAAATCCACAAAGGATTCATTATAAATAACTTTATTTTTTAATAGAGAACTGAACGTAATTATGCACATAAATGCCTTTATTATTCTGAAAGAGTTCAATGACTTGAATTAACATTTTTAATGTGCAGCTCCTGACCAGCTCCTAAACCCTTTTCAACAAAAAGAAATTTGCTTCCAAACCTACAGTTTGGCTTGCAACACCCTTACTTCCACACATGCCTCTCCTCACCCCTATGTTCAGTATCAGCTAGTTATAGTCCTCCAAGAGGCAGGATCAGTTTGGGGCAGAGAGGAGAGACAATACACAATTATGAAGAACAACCTGGGCAGGTCGCAGGTTGTCAGAATCCTGTCTCTTATTCCGTCACAGGCATGTGCAGTGGCCTGTGCCAAAATACGTTACACCTCTATGCCTCAGCTTCCCAACTGCAGCCAGGGAATAAGATGCTTCCTTTTGTATCACACCTATCCTTTTGAAATCAAGGAGTCTCTGGACTGACTATCTTTTACTATGTGCACGTACAGGGCACTGTGTCCTCTGTGTGCTATTATTGCAGCACAGCTCAGGAAAATGGCAATCCCATTACACTAGAGGAGAAAAGTGTCTCCAGCAGGTCTCTGGCTATACTGCCTCAGCACTATCATAAATGGGAACTCACCTGATGCCTGGGACAATTCAGCTGTGACCACAAATCCCCAAGGAGTAACTATTAATCATTCACATCACAAAGTGCTAAAAGAAGGGCTGCTTTTTAAGGTACTGAACCAGCAAGTATACAGAAGAGAGATTAGAATTGTTAGAATTGTTAGTATTTATTTGCCTTAAACGCGTGCAAATGTGGTCAACCAGAGTTGAGATTTCCCAGCAATTTTGGGAAATCCTGCTGAGTCAACATGCCATTGGTGTCCCCTCTCTGAAAGCCAGAGCAGTCTACCCAAAGGGACTCAGGAAGATCCCTGGTACATGTGCTAAAGCTGTTTGAAACTGTAAAGCATCAGCTGAGGTGAGCTTTTTGCAGATAGAAGTATGGGATTCAATACAAGAGCCACAGCCTGAAATCCTGAGACATGTGCCATAGAAGTGATCAGAGCACAAAATGTAACCATCATCTGCATATTTGGTGTTTGTCAGTCTGTGACCGAGACACTTACATGGAGGATGTCTGGATCCCAGCCTCACAGGCTATTACAACAATGTTTTTCTGGGTGAAAAAGAGAATAATCCTCAAAATTTCCAGCTCCCCTATTTTAACCACTGGGTTCTAATTGTAACCACATAATCCGCACACGAAATCCAAAGACTTCTTTACCAAAAGTGATCACAAAGTGTGAATAAACTTGAAGACACTTAATAATTTTGGTTTTTTTCATAGTGTTTTGTTGAAGAGTATGAAGTAAATATTGAATATAAATAGTCACTGGCTATCAGAGTTTGAACAGGTGCTAGCTGCAAGGCGGACTTGAAAACTGTTTCTGATACGCCTATGAAATAGTTGTGCCAAAGCAAACCACAGCCTTTTTTTGACCTCCTTAGCTTTAGTTGTTCGTTAAGACTGTGCAATGCAAAATGTAAATAGTGGCTGCTGACCAGAAGGAAGTCAATGCTTAGAAAAGATGCTGCTGTCGTATAAAACTGACTGCAAAGTGACTGTCTTTTCCCTGAAGTTTGACACAGGGGTAGTTTTCTTGAGATAAATATTCAAGAAAACAAGATGACAAAAGTCAGTGAAATTCCGTTTCTCTGCAATCACTGAGCAGGACAGCCAAACCCAACAGGAGTAGTCTAGTACTGCTGCTACAGCACCATTGCCACCTTACAGTCTGGTGTCTACTGGTAATCATTACCAAGTATGTGAGCCACCTTGACTCCTGCCTGTCGCCACCAGGGTCTGTGGCAAAACGATGGGAGCAGCACCTGCGTCTTTCTCATGGACATCAGCTTCATATGAATGGGAGCTGTAGGAACCCGTGTGCTTCAAAAACAGTAGTCATGCCAATTAAATGACATCAAGCGCATGCCTGTGCTTATGTACAAGTTGATATGAATACCAAAGCAAGAGCATTTTCATTATGAACATGTAGAGAGTAGCTCAGATTCATGAACACACAATGTTTACTCTTAATGACACACTGAACAACTTTGGAAACTCCCCCAGGAAAATGCCATGCTGACACTCAGACTTGGGTATTGCCTTTATACCAGGGAATGGGCAACACTGCTGACAAAAAAGGCTTTCACAGGTTACAGTTATACCAAAAGCCCTATGCCATTTCTAAATACTTTTATACAAGTCCCTTTTGCCGTTGTCATCCTGAAAAGACCTAAAATTACTGACTTAATATGCAACTACTTACTAAAAGATAGTTCCTCTTTCTAGTACTTCTTTTTAATTAAACTGCACCTTACGGTCTGGTGTCATTTTTTCATTAACACCTAAAGATTTTATTCAATTAAAAACCCACATGCCCAGAACAAGGCTTATGTAAAATAAAGGTGCCTATGTTTAAATCATGATCACTAAGCCCTTTGCCTGCTCCCCGCCCCAAATCAAAAGGTATTTTCTTGTTTCACCTCCAAGCATCCCAGATGTCCACAGGTCTGCACCATCACACGTCCACAGCCACCTATCCTGTGGCCCAGCACCAGCAGGACAAGGAAAGGCAGAGGAAGGTTACTTATGAGAAGGAAAAAGGTTCATGAAATGTCATTGCATCTGCTTTGTCTTACTCCTGTTAGGAGCTTGGCCAGCTCCCTTCACCCGTCGCAGGAAAATGCACCACCAGGGAGAGAAAACCACAGTGAGTATCAATCACAGACCAGCATGTTCTGCAGTCTGTCACACCTGCACGTCCAGGGGCTTTGCCTGGTGGCACAGATCCTGACCCAGACACTAGCATAAAGCCAGATCGGTCTGCAGATGAGGTTTCCTGGTGGTTGAATTCCAGCTTCTCCAGGGATCAGCTGCTGAAGGAACAACCATGAAGTCTGAGCATGCATGAAGGGGCCAAGCTGTGTCCCCTGTGATCCCACCAACTCCTGTCTGACAAAAGGACAAGGCACTGGGAGTCTTTGTAAGTTACTGTTGGCAAAAGCAGCTGCTGGGCTGCTTTAATCTGTGCAAGAGATTCGTCCACTTTTTATGAAGTCCTGTATGAAAGTGGATGGGTAAGCGTGAATTAAAAATAAAATACACCTTTAGAGCTTAAAGGAGGTGTTTGTAGTGTATCACTATAACTATGTAACAATGTTCATAGCATAATACTATGAACATACCATGTTACAGACCAAACACCTTTTCCTCTTACCAGTTACATGTCTGTGAGTCTGATGATGATCCTGTGAGTCTCAGTGAGAAACATCTTGGTCTGATTAGCCGATTCTCAGCCTCTCCAATTAACAGGGATTAAAATAAGTTTTAAGAAGACATCTATAATAATTTTCTATTACTATTAGATCACAACTCGAATCAAGGATACTTTTAACACAGAAGCACTATGAGTAAATATAATCAGTGGAAACTCTGTAGCAAAAGTAAGTGAATAAACATGTTTGTTATTCTGGAAAGACATGAAATAGCAGCAAGAACAATACTAGTGACAATCCAAGAGGATGATTATTTTATTGTTGCATCCTATAACACGTCTCCAGTTTTAACATGTCACTTTGTTTCTGAGGAATTAATACACTTATGAACATTACAAAGTTGTACACACTACACGTTTTGTGTTTAGCTTCATAAAACACACAGAGAGGAACTGTAGATATCTATACAAGCTGCCTTGTATTATCAGTTTATTCCCTGCTGAATTCAGTGCAGTTAGGCAGATTTTGTCTCCCATCTCTACTGCCGAACCAGAGCTTTCATACAGCATTTTGGCCAAGGTGGCAACGGTTTTCTTCTGAAATAACGCACATCTCTGCAGTCATCCCAGGGCTGAGCCCCTGACATCCCAGACAGAGCTACAGCACCTCCCCTGCTAGAAAATGTCAGTGCCACAGGCACAAAGGACAACAGGCAGGAAGGATCACAGATCCTGCGAGGAGCAGGGACTTGGACTCCATGATCCTCATGGGTCCCTTCCAGCTAGAGATACTCCGATTCTGTGAAGGACCACCTCTGTGGTCTCTAGGAGCCATGTAACTACACGTCATGCTGGCGACAAGGACTGTTCTTCCTGATACAGCCTCTGCCTGTTAAAAGCACAACACTATGCGCAAGGTTGCAGCTCCACTAAGAACCCTATTGGGATGACGGCGTAGTGCTGTCACCTGAACCATCACACAAGCCTGTTACAGTTGGAATGCCACTAACATGCATGGAGCTGTGCAAGAATACTGGAAAATCTGGGTATTGGAAAGCAGACAAACTGATCACAGAGAGAAAACCTCTGTCCTGGGTGGAGCACGGTGCCTTCACTCACTTATGTGCCACAGAAAACAAACTTTAGGTACCATTTCGCGTGTGCTGCCAGTGCTTCAGCTTCCAAACTGGTAGGTGAAAGTGAAGTGTATCAATCTGGAACAATTTAATGTTATTCATGCTTCTTTTTACTTGAGACAGTATCACTGAATGTTAACAGCGGCATGTTTTAATGTACAAATTTCTGCTTGAGCACATCAAGAAAATTTGGTGTAAATGCTCAGCTCCCTTTGCTCTAACGAAAGCAAAAATGTGTGCCTGATGCAAAACACTGTGTTTACATTAAATCAGTACAAAGGACTGTCAATTCTAAGTGCTATTTAATCATCACACTGATTGCAGATATATACACCTACGATTGCACACATGAACAACACAAGTGCAAGCTGTAAACATGGTGGATGTGAAATTCCATAATGGGGAAGGTTTAAAGAGTGTTTAAAACACTTGGGGTGCTCTGTCCATTTTCACACCCGCCAGCTGCAGTCATTGTCCTCTGAGTTACTCTTTCCTACTTAACTGACTGAAATCCCTGGGTAAGACCAGGCAGAGCTTCATTGAATCTCTACATTCATTACACTCATTAGTAAACAGAGAAGCTGTGGCTGCCCCATCCCTGGCAGTGTTCAAGGCCAGGTTGGACACAGGGGCTTGGAGCAACCTGGTCTAGTGGAAGGTGCCCCTGCCCATAGCAGGGAGTCAGAACTGGATGAGCTTTAAGGTCCCTTCCAACCCAAACCGTTCTATGATTCTATGAAACTACTGAGGACGAGCTGCCGACTCGGTAACAAGAGCTCTGTGTGAAGCCTGGCGACCACTGCAGTGCCCCCAGCTCGCTGCCGTTGCCTCTGCTGCACTTCTCCCTTCTCATCTCCAGCCTCCAGCGACGGGAGGAAACCCGAAATACCCGTTTTCCAAGGACAGGAAGGGAAGCCGGGGGGATGGAGAGGGGCTGCCCTGCCAGCCAGACGCTGCTTCAGGCCCTGCTCTGCCTCGCCCGGACACGCGTGTCCGTGGTGGCGGGGCCCGGGGGAGGCCTCAGCGCGGTACCCAGCGGAAGCGGTA
>NW_009927516.1:0-3014 GCF_000696875.1 Nestor notabilis | reverse complement strand
CCCCCTACCGGTGCTCCCACGTTAGTTAATTAACGACTCGGATTTGGTTTCCCTTCTCTTCCCAGCGGCACTCCCGCAATTCCCCACTTGTTTCAGATTCTCTTCACCTTCCCAGCACACCGCAGCTGTGTTTCCACAGGCGAGCCCCACCCTGGAGCAGGAGATGGAATGCATCAGCTTCCATCCAGAGGTGGAGGAGCCATGGACAACGCACCACCACTGCGGGCAGCACAGCCATGCTTTGGGGAACATGATACCACAACGGGGCTTTTAGTGCCTGTATTGACCCCCACAGACTGTGTAATACAGCGCTGTATCAGTCTTCATCTAGCATCCCCTTTTCTGCAGGCAGCAACTGCTTCCAACCCGCCCCATCCCAGAACTCCTGCTTTGGGCTGAGGCTGGCTCTAGCTCAGCCAGAACACTGAGTGCCAGCTTCTGGCATGATCCAGGATAACTACATACCCAATTGCACCCAGTGACGTCCAGCCCTTGCACTGGCAGCACAGAGTTTGGCCCCATCGCCCCATTCAACCTTCATCACAGAGCATTTGAGATAACATAAACCACATCTCCTCCTTATATACCTACCACTTTGTTCCTCCTCAGGCTTCAGCGATGTTTTCCTTGGGTTAAGCTCTTGCTTCTTGAGCAGAGAGAAGGCCTTGGACTGCTGAGCTTCGGACAACACTCCCATATTCCTGAGGAGCTGCAGCACCCTGTGCAGCAAGAATGGCTTCACCTTGTGCTGGGCCACCTTAAGAGGACCAATACGGGTTTTGGGCAGGTTAACTTCTTGATCACAGTTATAAAACCGAAAGAGATTCCAGGCCAAGCTAGACCCAAAGGTATCCATTAAAACATATCTGGAAAGTTTAAGGAGCATGTCACAGGACAGCTGCTTTTCATGTGGTTTCTGGCCCAGGTTCTGAGTTAAGCTCTTCCTTCCCTCATGGCTCAGGAGAGAGTGGCTCCTGAGTGGGCTGGAGGAGCCCACAGTCTCAGGAAGGGTTTTCTTACTGTGAAACAGTCTTTCATGATCGATATTCCACAAAGAACTGTTGGGATTCAGGCTGTGTTCTGGAATAATCATAAATACAGTGAAACCTATTAAACACAAACAGTGAAGAATCCCAGTGGTTTTCTTTAAAATGTATATATAAATACACACATTTACCAGTGTTCTGCTGTAGCCCTGGATACAGTGCAGATCTTTACACTGCTTTGGCAAGCTCACTGAATGTTTTGACAGGCCAAATCAATACATTTGCAATAGATGGGGTTTAAATGCTATAGTGTAATAATGATTATTAGTTATTTTTAATTCAAACTATTTTTCCCTGTAATCCTCAGAAAAACTATCTTTGTTACTCATACAGGCACTCCAGAGTACACAGATTCCAAAAAAACCTCAGTCACCAGAAGAGTATGTACTATTCCATAGAATCTTGCTGAAAAACATTAAGAAAAATAATTATCCTATCAAAGACTACAAAAGTCTTTTTGATATGAAACTAAGCAAGAAAATGTTTACATTCCTTCTGGATCATTTGCCTTTTGGGTTCAGTCCCAGAGCCCAGCACAGCTTCCTGGTTCCCAACAGATACAGGTTGGATTTAAATGAAAAGCTTAGTTTTGCTTTCTACGTGATGTCTCTGGTCTCTGCCTGCTATTAAAGCCAACAGCCTGCTGTAACAGGGCGAAGCTGTGGCTGCTCCGAGGCCACAGCAGCTTCATCCTACGGACAAGAAGGTGCTGGTATGGGAGAATCGGGACTCTTTGGAGCCACACTCAGCTCTCCCTCATCCAGGCTGAGGCTAAAGGTACAATTTACACTCTGAGAACTGATCAATAAAACAATTAAAGGCAACATAAGTAGGCTGGGACTTGACAAGAAGCAGAGCTGCAAACAAGAAAGCTCTAATAAATAAAAGGGACAAGGAACCCCAAACTTAACTGCACTTTGCCAGAAGTATCTGGAACAGTTAATGTTGTAACTTAACAGTTAAAGGCTGGAGGTCGCGTCCTGGGAGCCCTGGAATGTGCCTGCAGCCTTCCTTTCATTTCTAAGCAGTGAACAAGATTTTAAGGAATGTTCTTCTATTTCCTAGAGGTGGATCCCAGCCCAGCACGTTTTAGAAGCTTCGGGTATTTATTTTTATTTGCTTCAAGGTTATCAGCTTCAGGTAGCTGTGACTTATGGTCCAGTAGTTGCTTGTATATTGCAATTGTATTAGTGAAGTATTCTACTATTAATTTATGGCTATAATTCATCCCTGAAATATAACATATTACTTAGAAATCACAAAATGTGACTTGTACGACCAGATGGCAGTGGATAACTCAGGGACATGCCATAGCAAAAGCAGCATTTTGCATCTTCACTGCATCTTTCATTCCAAACAATCAATAGTCATTGCAAGAGCCCTGTTCATAAAACCCCTGAGAGATCAATGAGCTCTTCCACTAGATTACTGATGGGCTGATGCAAGGGCAGCAAACAAGGAGAGAAGAGGAAGGACCCAGGTCCGGAGGACCCCTGCAGTATGGGGTCCATATTACCCCCTCCTCCTGCACATATGTGGTGGGGGATGGATGCTCCACGCCAAGGAGGAATGCATACACCCCTGCCATCCAGAGAGCCAAAGGCAAAGGGCTTTGGGCAGACCCAAAGGGAAAAGGGTTTTGGGGCAGACCCAAAGCCTCCCTAAGTGCATCTAATGGCACCGTTGCATCCGAGTAGCTTGAAATGTAAGTAATGTTAAATCTTTAAGTAGGTCTGCAAACTTTCTAGAATAAACTGCTGTGTAAAACGTTATTTAGCATAAACAAAACTTTGGATCAATGTCTCGTCTTCAAAGGCAGCCCTTAAAATAAAAAAAAAGGCCTGAGGAACTGAAGAAGAAAATACATTAAGGGCCCATTGCATGCAGTCACCTCCAAAGCCACAGCCAAATCATGCCATCTGTCTGCGTCTGGAAGTCAAACTGGAAACCAGAGCCGCCTTCCCCTTC
>NW_009927515.1:0-23962 GCF_000696875.1 Nestor notabilis | reverse complement strand
CAGCGCGCCGGGAACCAGACGAAGTAGCCTAGCACTGCTGAGCCCGGGGCCCCCTGCGGAGTGGGCGGGCGCTGTGCCGAGCCCCGGCTGCGGCGCTGCTATCCCTTCTGAAAGGCGAGGTGCCTGGGGGCCGTCTCCTCAACACTGGGCGTCCCCTGAAGTGTTAGTGCTGCCAGAAACAGTATAATGGCTGTATGGTTTTTTGCCTCTCTGGTCTCTGCTTTTATTTTTTCCTGTAACTTGGAGACCTCTTCTTACTTTGTTTTAGTTTTCTCTCCAAAAGGTTCTTGTTTGTTGAGGACAACACATGCCAACTTGGGAGACGAGACCTAAAACCCAAGTTGTGATTTTTAGTGAAGTTAGATGTAAAGTTCCTCATATTCCTTGCTGGTTATGTTGCCCTTTGCATTGCCTTTGTCTGAGCTAGTCAAATTGTATGCCTTCCAGCTGGGTGGCAAACAATGCATCTGCTGCATTGGACCACTAATTATTAAAGCCTGTGTATTGTTCATTGCCTTTTGCTGTACATCCTCAGACCCTAAGATTTGTTGTATTACAGTCATCAATACTGATATAGCCTATTGCACATAGCACCATATATTTTGCTTTATCTGTTGATCTGGTTTAGATCTTGCGTATTGGAAGGACTAATAGGCCCTGTGTTGCTTGCAAACAATCAGTGTTCTGCTTATCAAGTAACATAAAGCTTTAGTTACTTGTTTGCTTTATAGATACCAAATGTGTTACAGTTTGGTTGCTGTGTCTTTTTTTCAGGTCGCTATGAAGGCCTTGTATGGTCAGCAGAATTCCCCTGGAGAGGAAATTACATTTGTCTTCCAGGCAAGAGTGAGTTCCAGTCATAATAGCGCTGTTAATCATTCAGTGGAAGAAGATAGTGTGGCTGAATGCCACAAGGGAATTGTAACAGCTAATTCTTCCATAGACTTAAAAAAGAACTGGTGTAATCTTTGCACATACAGACAGGTAAATGAAAGTAGGGGAGGTGTATTTTACCATCATCATGTAGCACTTGGCAAGACCAGTGCTAGATTTCTTACAGTTTTGGTGTCCGTATTTTAAGAACAACTTTTGCAGGTGTAACAAATGAACCCTGGCTTCATGGGTTTCCCATCTTCTGGCTGGATTTTCTGATCACTGAAAAAGTAGAATTGTAGCTTGAGAAAATTATTGTTTGGAGTGTTCCTATTGTTACTTACTTTCTTCTTGTGAGTTCTTTGCTTTTAGTAAGGATTGAGATCACAGTGCAGCCTTATTCTCAGAGGCATCAATAAATCTCTTTTTGTCTAACTACCTATTTTCCTACAATTTAAAGAAACAACAAGAAGGCATCTATTTTTCTGTCAAGTTTAGCTGAAACTGTTGTGCTAAGGGTCTTCGTCAGTTTGATGTAGGCACTCGGGAAGTGTGTACACATGAGCTGTGGCATAAGGCTAAAATAGGATGACAGTGTATATTGATGCAATGTGGGTATCTGAACAGTCGGAAAACTCTTAAGTGGTTTTGATGATGTGAATCTGTGTTCTTTAATATAGGTACAAAATAAATTACTATAGATACCTGTGTATACCTGTGTAATATAGATGCCTAAATAGTCCTATGTATGTTACCTGTGTGATATAAATACCCAAATATACTTATGAGCTGTAAATGAAAATGAAGCAGTATAGTACTGGTGAGAATCTTGCTTGAGCAGCTGTAAAGTCCCAATAGTGAAGCACATCTAATGAACCACTTGGAGAGAAGGATGCAATTAAATGGGTGATTTTGATATAACCAAGTTGCATATTCATGGGGCAGTCTTAGATCTACTTAAACTGATTACAGAATTGTCCTTTTGCTGAAAAAGTTTGTTCATCTTTTAACAGCACATATTCATTCTCTTCCTTGTAATGGTTTTATGAGTCATGCAGCTGTAAAGTAAGATGGATCAGCTTATTTATCCAGGTGAAAACTAGTAACCTGTTACAAGTTCACGTCATTATGGCTCCATGATTGCTAGGAGGGGATGGGAATATGTAGATGCTGGCAACAAGTGAGCCAGGCAGCTCTGGTACAGTCTTTGGTAAGCTAAAGCAGAGCCCGGAACTGCATTCTTGTGCATAGACTTTGGCTGCCTACTTGCCTATTTAAATCTCTTCAGAGAGGAACTGATTCTGCAGGTGTCTGTGTAATGACCAGCACTATGGAATCCTCATTGTAAATAGAAATAAATACTGACAAAAGCAAGGAACAGGAAAGCTAGTTGGCTGAGGAGACCTTAGTAGAACAGAAGGTGGATAACATAAAGTCAGTATCTTGCATAAAGAACTTCCATAGCAAACCTTCCTTGTATGGGGCTTGGTTAATTCCTAAATTAATGAAGCACCATAAATTGAATAATGACATACTAAATTATGAAGGCAGGAGCCAGTTAACAGCACAATCATTACATCATCTCTTTTCGTTCTTAAGACTTGTATTCTTTTACAAAGAAAAGCAGTTTTGTTACGTGCATTTTAGCAGTACTTAGGTTCAATGAGCTATGCATACCAAAAGAATAGTTCCAAAAGACAATATAATCTTTTATTTATGTAAATTACGTAAGTTCTTTAAATTCTAAGTTCTGCAAGGTTTGGCTTTGGGGCTTGGGGGGTGGGATTGTTGGTTTGGTTTTGCGTTTGGGGATTTTTTTGTTTGGTTTGGGTTTGTTTGGGTTTTTTTTACCAGAGATGCAGTATTTGTATAGTTCAATATTTTTTCTGTTGGCTTTATTTCTGGTTTTTCTGTTTTGTGGAATGAAGAGTGAGAACCCATTTTGCTTTGTTTGAGGAGCAGGAGGTCAGTCTGGCAAAATTCTTTGCAGTTTTAAAGGAATAGCATGTGTTTAACTCAGCTGGGGTGAGAAAAAGTTCAGCTCAGTATTCCTTGGACGGAGTTTACTGTTCATGTTGCTAAGCTTAGGAGAAAAGCAACAGCTGGTTCTTTGGAAGAGTTAAAAAAAAAAAAAATCAAAGCACTCTCATGATTTTCTGATAAGTTTAACTTTTAATTTCAACAGATATCTGTGCTGCATACTACACTATAACATAGAAATAACATGATTTTGCCTCCAGTACCTGAGGTAGCTCTTCAACAGCAGTATGGAGCCAGCAGTCCAGAACTCAACTTGGCTAATGAAATACTTGAAAGTAGCAGTATTCAACTACTTTAAAATAAATTCAGATACTAATCCTCAATCCAAAAGTTGAAATTGTAAAGAGAGGCTTCATTGGCAGATCACTTTTCTGTGTGAGGTAGCTACTGTTTATGGGGCTTAACACCAATTCTTACCAGTGGAGTTTCTTGGGCATCATCTAGACTGCTTCAGTATTCACCTCAGTAAGTTTATCAGTACAATATGTTAGACATTCATGCCAAAGTTCCGTTAGAATTCTCTGTTAGTCTTGGAATATAGTCTTAATAGTAAAGATCCTCATATTTTTTTAGGTATTAGGGGGTAATAACATACTAGAATTGTTTCAGATAAGGGTGGGATATTTAACTTGCGGGGTGGGGGGGAACAAGCAGAAGAATAATATCAGTATCTGTGAGGTTTACAAAGGTCTAGTGGTCGGTTGGTAATAGTTCAAGGCCGGGTTGAAGGGCCTTGAGCAACCTTGTCTAGTGGAAGGTGTCCCTGCCCATGGCAGGGGCGTTGGAACTGGATGACCTGTAAGGTCCCTTCCGACCCAAACCATTCCATGATTCTATGTACTCAAAATGATGTTGTATATCCATATTGGTATCAGGTCTCTTTTAATTGAGAAATAAAAAAATAAATCCTTGTTCTGACTACAAAACTATCTAAAACAAAGACTCTGTGGAAAAAGTGCTTTCAAGAGCTTGAGAAGATCCTCCTAGCACATTCATGATGTATTGTATAATGTAACATGTATACATTTGTCCTAGGAAAACCTTCCTCCTACAAGAGACAATGATGTGAAAGTACAAGTCAGAGCCTGTGCACTGAGCTGGATAGATACAAAGGTATTTGCTTATTTTATTTTTTTAATAAAAGCTAGAGGTGTTTACAGTTTCCGTTGAAGATCTAAGCCAGCGCCCTGGCTGGTAATTGGCACAATTCCATTTATACCATCTGAGAACATGGTTTTGCTGCTGAGAAGGAGGGCACAGGATTGATGTGGTATTCTTGCATATCTCTCTAAATAAAAAGCACCTGTAATTTGGTTCCTAATTTATGGAGAAAGATCAGTTGTCATTTATGAGTTCTCTTACAGTAAATCCCTTTTATCATCCTCTGCATACTGACTTTAAGTCAGAGTTTGGCTTGCCTGTTAATAACACTCTGGGTTTATTTTTTTATATGCTTCTAAATTTAAATATAGAAAATCAGTGGAAGGGTTTTAATATTGAATGAGGAATGTGTGTACTTTCTTCCCCCAGATAACATTTTGGTAATGGCCCAATTTCCTTACTCTAAATTTCAAAACAGTGCAATATGGTAATAAATATGCAAATTTCAAGCCTTATAAGAATGTTGTAACCATTATTTTCATTTAGCTTCTGTCAGAAATTAAACTGGAGAGGGAGCTTCTACCTGTTGGGAGGGAGATTTCTGGAGTTGTATTGGAAGGTGAGTTTGTATAATTGCCTTGTGACGGTATGGAGCAAGAATTAAGGTCTGGTAATCCAGAACAAATATTGTTTGTACTCCTGTAATAGTAGGAACTATTTGCTTTCTCCACGAGGCTTTCCCCAATCAGTAATGATCCTGAAAGTAAGGAAAAAAAGGAACTGAACCGTGATTACTGCATATCAATTTAAAAAAAAAAAAAAATTGCACAGGAGCTTTCTAAATGAAGTATACAGAGATTTTAAGATATTCCCTGCACACGCTGTAACGATCTTTAATTTATTTGTAAAAATCATTTGTTGGAATACTGAATACAAAGTAACGTTCAGGAATTCGGCAGTGTTTCACTGGCATAGCCACCTTTGATGTGTAGTTTAAAGCATGGATCTTTCAAAAACATGTACGTGTGTGTGCTTGCATGTAACTGTTTGTGGATGGGGTGCCAGACTTTAGTGAATTAAACATTTGGGTTTGGTATGTGCATATTTAATAGGGGAAAAAAAATTCACTTGCAGGGTATATTTTTAGGCTTGTGAGCTAGTGATAAACAGTGCCTTCAAATACATGTTCAATTTCATCTATAAACATTTCTCTTCATACCTTCCTTCCTCCTTTCATATATTCTTCATGAGTTGGAAGAAACGTGACCTTTTTTCAGCCAGATGATGAAGTGGTGGGTAAGTTAATGCTTTTTTGCCTTATCAACTAACACAGTAATCTCTTGGTAACAAATGGCTGAGGTTATAATCATTGCTAAAGCTAAAATTAGAGATATAGTTTCAAAGATTCAACTAGTGTCACATGAATAAGCTCTTCTAAATGAGAATTCTATTCTAAAAGTGTTCTCTTAGGGAAGTTTTTCAGTTATAAGACGGGAAGTTCAGGTCCCTGACTAATGTAGTTTGTCATGGTCCTCCTTCAGTCACCAAATCTTTAAGAATAAACACCTGGGTCCAATCAGCCACGTGGAGTGAATGTTATAAAGACAACCATCTGAATACATACGCTATTATTTGTATTTATAACACCATCCTGATGCACTTAATATGTATCTTTTATTTCTGTGGATAATACAAAGTCTAGACTTGTATTACCTGCATTTTTAAGGATGATATAAAAACACAATTTTAACTGCTAGTGATGAATCTTTTCTTCAGGTGTATTGAAGACTGTTCAGTTTCTTCTAAGTCATGTCAATTCTTGTTTGAATAAAGTAATCAAGAGTGGTCCTAACTTCAACACGCAAGGAGGGTCACCAGTTCTGCTGGATTTTCTGAGTTGCCAAAAGCAATGCACATACTCAGGACCGCATTTAAAAGGAAGCACTGATTCAAACTGCTCATTTTCCAGACCCTTCATTTTTACTGCATGTTAGAATTCTAGAAAGTGGACTTGTTTCTCCTCTAACTTAATCACAGGGATTCAATGCTTTTATGATCCTGCTATGACATTATTGTTAGAGAAACCCATCAGAAAGGCAAGTGATAATTGCTGTACTTTTTTCATTTGTTGTTAAATAGACTTCCAGGTAAAAAATCAGACTGAAAGTGTTTGGGGCTTTCTTTTCCTGCTCAAAATTGGCAGACCTTTCACATCATAAGCCTAAATCTAGTGGAATAAGATGTGTGATTATTACTATTTATTCACTACAGAAGGTGTAATCCTTACAGTTGGGAATTAATATTCCATTTATGATGTACAGAAGAGGCTTTGCTTTGTATAATGAAGTAGAACAGCTATGGCAAGGCATTTTCTGGTCTTGCATATGAATTAACTTTGAACTATGAATAGTATCATTATCGTGAACAGTATCGCTCATTTGGTTAAATATCTTACTGAGATATGCTGCATCTGTTGAATATTTTTAAATAGTATTTGTGTTTCAATCACCTTCTGTTGCAGCTGAAGGAATACAGTTTCAGTAAGTAATTAGGGGGAAAAAAAACCCTTCTGAAAATATGTCTGTGGACCTGAGAGGTCATAAGTGACATTCTTAAGTGGCTGTGGGAGAGTTGGGCTTTTTTGTGATTTAGAACTTTGTTCCATTCTTGTTAGTTCAAATATAGAATAAGTAGTTTGAATCAGCTGAGCTACTTCAGACTGAATCTCACATTAAGAGCATAGCATATCTACTTGGGTCATGAAAGAAGCAGGTTCATGTTGTCTGAGACTTCCATTGTCTGCGGTTTTTATTCTTAAATACCGAATGCTTGCGAATGGAGGTACAGAAAAGTCAGAATTACACATGTGGAAATAGGAAGATGAAGAAAAGAGCATTAAGTACTTTTAGCCCTAAAAGAAAGAAAACCCGCTTCTTTAAATACTGAAATCTCATGACATTCACTTTTAAACAGCTGTTCAACCTTACGCATCCAATATATACAAGAGTGAAATATTTCTGTTATGTAGGTCTTTCTTAATGAACACGCTTCCCAGGCCCTATTGCTCTGAGTTTATATGTAGTTAATGAATGACCAGATCTAAAAGAAAATAAGTATTGCGAAATGGTCTGGTTAGCTGTGTGTTTAATAATGTAAAACAGTCCCAAAATACCCAATTGTCAGAAAAATATTTCTACTTGAATTTTACAAAAAGCTTGTCCTTCTGTCAAAGAATATAGTCCTGATATATACTCCTTACTGAGTTTAACAGTAATAATATGGTCATGTGGTTCTTATTTCTGAATCTCTTCTTTTTTTGTGTGTGTGTGTAAGAATAGTTGTGTGCTCGCTGGAATTACTTGGTGTATTAAATCTATTCCTAAAATCAGACCAAGAATTGTTTGTTGCTTTCAAAGTTTTTATGATCCTTCTTTGGTTTTCCAGAGGTGATTTCTTTGTCTATATAGTGTATTCTCTTATACATAATAATTTGTTTGGTTAAGAAAAAATACAGTAGTAAAACCTCAGAACAGCTGAAACTGTTTTGTTTTGAGATACATTCTTGCCTTTTCAAAATCAGTCAGTTTTCTTTGTTGCTCTCAGAACCTTTTAGCAATCAATTAAGCCATTTTCCTCATTAAAGTAAGTGTAGGCAAAAATATTCTACAAGTTAAATTTGCCACAAATACTTGAAGACATGAACCTAAATGTAAAGGTACCTGCTTAGAGTTACTGGTAGCTAGCCACTTGCTTATCAGTTCTTCCATATGCCTGGTTCTTGAATACATAATCAATGCATGAAAGCCCTGCACTGTGTGTAGTATTTCTGGTAGGTAAGGTGAAAAATCTAATTTTGTATTTGTGCAAATGCTGGATGTGTGTAACATACATGTTGGAGCTTCTGTAAGCACTGTGAGGACAGTTCTTAAGATGCCCTATGTCATTCCCTTAGTATAAGGGTCATGTTTTTGTGAATGGCTTTAGAGACCCTGAAATCAATGTGAGTTGACAGCAATGTATAATGACTCCTTGGAGGCTGTCTTGAGTGTTAGGAGATAATGTTACTTGTTCCTGAACTTTTGTGTCTGTCAAGAAAAGGAATCTCTTCATGGATTATTCATTCTGGATTTTGCTTTTTCTGTAGTAAGATGTTAGAATGCAAACTCATTTAGGTGCCAAGGCTACTTTAGTTTACTATAAGGAAATTTTTCTTAACATTTGAAATACGATATTGTGTTAACCATCAAAATCTGAATGATACTTTAGGATAGAAGAAGTATTTCTTAACACATTCTTTCATACATGTTTATATTTTGTAAGCTAAATTAAAGGACTAGAGAATGACATGTTATGAAAGTAAGACAGAATCAATAGTGATGTTGTAAGAAAGTATGTTCTATTCTGAGATTCTTGCCCTTGCATTATTTCCTAATTGCACAATAGCTGGTGTAGATAGCTACTTTAGACCTTATATTATTTTTATTCTATAGATAAACCTTTGAGGGATCTGCATATATATACAAGCACTGTATACAGCACTGTAGGGTAACCATTTTTAATGGGAATTGTGAAAGACTGGAAACAGCAGCCAAATTTACTGAGTATTCTATGCCAAAGCCCTTGCTTTCATCTAAATGGAGTGTAAGAAGAGGGAAGATAACACTGGTTTACCAAGGATAGAGGATATATATATTTCAGAAGACTGAATGAATGCCAGAACCTACTGTTCATGAATCTCCTTCTTTGGCCAGTGGAAGAAAAAACAGTTATGACCAGGATGGATTTCTTTCTTTATTTTTTTTTTTCAATTCCTGTTTTCTGTTCCAACTTTTTAAATCTTACACTCACGCATTCTTGCTTGTTCTTCCTCTGCTTCTTTCTGTCCCTTTTTTGCTGCCTTTGCTAACAACACGTGTACAGACCTCTACACTTCCACCAGGATGGAAGTGGAGAGGTATCTGTAATGTGGCTTAGTCGGTGCCTGTCTGCAGTGCAAGAGCTTGGTTTTATTCTTTGTTAGCCATGGCCCAGAGCAGAAATAGGAGAACTCATCAGAGTGAGAGCAGTGTGAAGTGAATTCAGGCATGACCTTACAAAAATGAAGCATGCCAGTAGCAAAAAGCACTCAGTAGTGTCCCCATTCTTTCTCTTCCCAACCCCAAAATGCTGCTTGGAGCACCTTTGGAACCATCTTGTGCACTGTGCCCACAGAGGTGATAGGCTATTACCTTGCCAAGTTTTCTTAACGTGGCAGGAGGGCAACAGAACCACAGACCAAGTGGGACTGGCAGTTTCATTAGGAGCTTGTTTTGGTTATAATGTGTACTTATTTGAAATTTAAGGTCTATGTCCAATTATTTTCAGGAATTTTGCCCTTGGATTCTGAAGAGTCTGGTCTTTGTGAAGTTATTCTAGTTCATGAGCATTATTTGGGTACGTAGTTCATATATTTTGCCAATATTTATATTTACTGTATCTTTAGACTTCAATTTAGCTTTTCTAATGGGGAGTTAATTAACTTGGAGCTTTGGGCAAAGTTGTTCTGCATAGCAACATTCAGACGTTGTGTCTACTCCACCTGTTCATAGAAACTTGTGTACTATGTACTCTCAAGGGATTTTTCTTTGCTGTTGAGATTTAATGGGTTAATGTTTTGCCTGAACCAAACCACACAAGCTGACTTCTTTTTTTTTTCTTAACCCCCTTGTAACTTCCCTTTTTGTTGCTCCATTGTCTTTCTACTTTTTCTTCACCTCATCTGTCACAAAATTAAGTAAGGAGAAATTTGCTTTTTTCCTCACATTGACCCAATCCAGGAATATCAGTTGTGACTGGGCTAACAGATGGGATAAAAATAGCAGACTAGAAGGTGGAGAAAGGAATTTTCGGAGAATGGGGATCAGGGAAAGCCTAGGATTGAAACATTCTTTTCAGTTCCTGTGAGTTTCCAGTTTCCCCTTTCTGGGCATAGAGTGCTTTAATGTGTAGAATACTAAATTTGGGAATATCTGTGCTTCTCCCAACAGTTTGTTGTGTTACTTTGAGCAAACTAGTGCTTAGCTCAGATTAGTTTGTATTGTGTTTCTGTGCCTGTCCATGAATTCAACCTGCATAGTTAAAGGTGACTCCTTTAAATTTGTTTATACCAAAACAGAATCCCTGCGTTTACTGCATAAAATATGGTAAAATATCCTCTCCATGGTTTTTTAACATATATATGAGAGGTAAAGAAGTAGTATTTATGTTGGCTTGTTTGAAGATGAAATCTTCCTGACTAGCTATTGACAGCTTTTGCAAAATAAGTCATGGACTTCCGGAGATGGAAAAAAATAAGATTTACTCATGCTAACGCTTAAAAGTACAAATGAAGCAAATTGAAATCTAGAGGTCTGTGCTGACTTACCGATATTTACAGTGACTATAGGCAGAAAATATTTCTGACTTCATATTACCTTCAGTAGTTTACTTTGTGCTAAGTAGTTTGAACTGGCACACAAAGTGATAATGCTGGTGATGATCCCTAGAATTCTTTTCCAACACACTGATAAATGATCCCAGGTGATTACATTGCTTATGTTGTTTTATAGCTTCCCTGATTCAGCCTACACTGTCAATTCTTATGCTTAAAGGGACAGACCAAACTTTTCCAGTATTTTCATTGTAGTGTGCCTCAAGAGTACTGAGTTTACGTAGTTCAGTTCTGCACCAGACTTTCAGCTGGGCTATGATGATCTCCAGCTTAGCATTAAAGTCTCTGCTAAATCATGTAAATTGCTTATATGGAAAATGGTGTTTGCACTTGTGATTTCTATTTAACAGAGTACTTCATTAACATTACCTTCCTTCTAAGCATGTGAATACAATAGGGAAATTCTTAAGCATCTTGTAGGTAGAGACAACAGAAAACAGAAATGAAAAATAATGTTATTTTGACCTTTACCTCTCTTAAAATATGTTATAACCTCCATAAGCTGTTTATACCAATGGATTATGAAGTAGATTCTAACCTATAGAGAACAAGAATTAGGAATTAGTGGGTTGGAAGTTGCATTGTGTGTTTTCTGTGTCAGTTATTTTTGTGGAAAAAAGAGAACTCCTCAGATCACTTCTGAGGAGGTTATGGTAGGAAGTACATGTCTCTCTTTTTCTCTGTTTAGGTACTGTGCTTGTATTTGAACTTGCTTGCAAGAGTGCTGCAAAAGTAAACTGATTATTCATGGAATAACAGTTGCCTTTTTCCACTTCGACTCCGTGTAGCTGACCTAACACTGCCATGAGCCACAACATCGCAATATTGCCTTTGTGAAATAGATCATAATTACACCTGTAGATGATTTGACTTGTATGATTTTCTTTCATGTTTTAGAAATCAATGAAATCTAAAAAATAACTGAGTGAAATATCAGGGACTTGCTGTGCTTTTTTTCCCATCTGTTTTTTGTTTGTTTGGTTTTTTTCCCCAAACTTAGTTCGTAAACCAGAAAAAGTTTGTTGGGTTGAAGCAGCTGGGACCGTCCGTGATGGTGTTCAAGCATACACAGCTTTACACTACCTTTCCCAAGTCTCTCCTGGAAAAACTGTCCTTGTAATGGATGGAGCAAGTGTAGGTAACAACTGTGCAATAATAACAATTTCAGAACAGAAAGATTACCTCTACTGTAAATAACTGCCTCATTACCAGAACAATTGGATTTCTTACAACATACTAAACTTATCAAGCCTTGTATGTTACTCTTGCCAGCACCCTTAACTTAATGGATTAACAGGAAGGGCCCTCCCACATAAGGTACTGAGCCAAGAATACGGTCCTTTACATGTTGTGTGGGTAGTGAAGAGAGTTAGTTCTTTCCTTGTGTTTTATATTGACAAAGTTTTACCCTGGGCCCTCAGGTCTAGCTGGAGGAAAGTGCCTTAATTTTTTATTCCTTTCCCACCGCTTTTTAACTTGTCTTAGATATAAATAATTTCATTTGCATTACTGCAATCTTTATTGCTAATGAAGATGCAGAGCTTGCCTCACCCAAGATTCATTAATGTAAATGTGGCTGGGGCTTTTTCCTTGGTAGTTCTTCATTCAACAAGCAAGCAAGCCCAAAGCTACAAGTTACAATTGCAGTTATGGTACTTGTGTTAGTTAAAGTAGAATCTGAGATACTCTGTTGAAGAGAAGAAGTAGTTAGTCACTAGAAGTTTGTTCAGAGCTTTCCAGTCAATGAAAAGACTTTTTTTTGCCTCATTTAGAACAGAAGCAGATCTATGAATATTCAAAATCTTGGTTTAGATGTGTTTTATTAAAAGAGGAAGTTCATTTTGGGATATTCGTCTGAATGTTCTTTGCAGTAAGATTTTTCTTAAATGGCATTAAATTGTTGCTGTAAACAAACTCATCCACCTTTTTTGTTCTGCAGCCATTTGGTACAATAGCTATTCAGTTAGCACAACACAGAGGAGCTAAAGTAATCTCTACTGCATACAGTCTTGAAGATAAGCAGTACCTGGAGAGGCTTAGACCTCCTGTGGGTAAGTTATACTCTTCAGTGCTAAAATTTACACTAAAGAACATCTCAAAAAATATTTATTTATTTATTTATTTATTTTGGTCTTAGGACTTATTTCAGTACCTGAAAACTGAAACACAAAATTATAAATAGTCTAATAAAATAGTTTTAAAATTTATTCTGTACTCCATAGGTATTTTATTTCTGGTTTAGGTATATTTAATGGCATTTTTATTCTTCATTTATGTTGTAATGACAGTCTCTTTGTGCTTTCCATAGTGCTTGAGTGCTGGCTTTTGGCCTAACTACTCCAAAAGTCTTTTTATAAACTGGTTGCTTGTGAACAAGAAGAAAGCATTACTGAAGCACCAATATCACAGTATGTAATCTAGGTACCTGAGGCAGAGTTCAGATGCAATCACACACTTGAGATACAGTATTCATCAGACTGGGATTACTTCTAATAGTATTTTATCAAGCTGTGTGGCAGCTCTGTTTCAAGTACTGTCATAACAATAGCTGTTATGACGAGATAGTCAAAATCTCTGCATTTTCCTATGTCCTAAATGAGCTTTGCATTAGACATTAGTACTTGGATTCATCTATGACTTTTTCCATTTCTTCTCTTTGATACTTAAGTTTGAAGGGGAAGGGTGGTGCCCCTGAAAGTAACAGTGCTATTTGGACCATAGAAAGCTACTAGCATCCTTCCTGAACAGACCTTTTCTTATTTCAATGCTGCAGAATAGAGGAAAGTAGAATATTTCTTTATTCAGACAGTTTGAAAATAAAGGATGGCATTGCGAAGTCCAGTTTGATTGCAGTCTATGAACTTTTCTGTAGAAGGTTAAAACCAGTGTCTGTTACTGCCTCCTCAAAATGCAAAGACTGACACAGAATAATCATCAAGTTTATTTTTCAGTGTATGATTTTTGTTGCCATTCAAAGAAGCATATGTAAAAAGTAGCTGTGTATCTTGTAAGAATGCTTTCTGGGGGAAAGCATTCTGTAGTCAGTTATCACATCAACATACATTACAGTTGCAGCTATCAAAATATATATGGGTTAAGATCTTTTTAATTAAGATCTGATTAAAAAGTTAATAACAAGGTTAGCTGTCCCTGACTCCGACCCCTTTCTCCTTTGTTTTTTTGCACTTAAATCATCAGCAGTCTTTGCTTTCCAAACAGAGAATTGGAGCCGTTTTCAAACCTCGTCTCTTCTTCTTAGTGACTCACTAAAATGAGGCATTGCTGATGCGCAGGTGCACATAGTATTGTCCTTGTGTTCTCCCTTGCTGGCTCAAGAATAGTAAGCTAACAGAGGGGTGAAATAAGCCAGAGAGCTGCTCTTCAGACACAGAGAGAACAGAGTTCTTGTCAATTTTAATTCCTTTCTGGCTCCCAAGAACAGAACTGGCAGTGGAAGCACAGAGACAACACAGTGTGCAAGTGCATTCTGGGGCTGCACATTCACACACATCTGCAGTGTTGGGGAGTGATTCACTTCCAGCCTACCAAGTGTGTATTTAGCTCTTCCAGTAGTGGCTTTGGAGTGCTGATAATGCAGCAGGAAGTGGAGTGCTGTGCAGAGGTTATTACACAAGAGCAGGGAGAAAGACATTTTTGCTGTCTGACCTTAACTGTTTTCAACAGGGAACTGCAAAGTTTTGTGCTGGGGATGTCATAATTTCCTCTAAGATCTGGCAGACATATTTCTCTACATTTTTAGATTGCCTCTGAAAAGCGAGTTTTTGCTTTTCTTATCTCAGAATTCTTTTTTACTGTAATAGTAGACATTACAGATATCAGAACATAATGCATTTTATGTGAATGCTGCTGGTATGTAGAGGTTTGTTACACCAGCTGTTACAGGGTGAAAGAGTAAATACAAAAGACCTAAAACTTTGCTTTTTAATAATTTATGAGTGTATCTTGCTAATGATAAGAAAACTTTGTTAGTTAAATTAGTTGCAATTTTATTATCATAGTCCTGTCAGCACATATGAATATGCCTTTGGGTTGCTTGGCATACTTACTTTTTGCTGGCATTTTTAAGTTCTATGAATGTTCATACAAAATAAATGCTCTAAGTAACCCATGTATCTAAGCTGGCTTCTAATGCCTGTGTGTGGAGGCTTTTCCAGTTTTGTTCTTGTTTAGTGTTGGGTTCTTTGTTTAGCTTTTAGCAAGAGTCTATCAGTTGTCAATGGGCAGCAGTTTGAGTTATCAGTGTACAGCATAACCAGCTGCTTCATAAAATGGCTGGAATAATCATCTCCTGCAGTGAAAAGGCCATCGCTTACATTGCTTATGTACGTGCTTGCTTTATACCAGTAGGAGTTTCGTTTAGCAGTTTTCCAAATGTTTGTGGAACATAAACATTAGGGGAAAAAAATGTTAATTGCATCTTTATTTCAAGTAAAGAGATATAAACTGTGTACATCACTAAAAGGAGAAACAGTTTGAGTGTGAAAGCAAAAAGCCACTCGCTGTTCTTGCATTCCAGGGTTTTTTGTTTTGGGTTTTGTTTTTTAATAAATATGATTCCAGTGTTTGAAGTAGAAGTTCCTGTTAATGTTTAAGGATTTTATATTTAGGCCAGCAGGGTGGGGTCTTCACATCTCTTCAGTAATCTCTGGAGTAAATATAATAATAGTATGAAGAAGGGGATTATAACCAGTTTTGAACTTTTAATGCCCATGTTTCAGACCAGAGACAGAATATTACATAAACAATGAGTTTCTGTTAGAAAACAAAAGAAAAAATAAATATACACGCACACACACATCTATTTCTTCTGTTCCCTAGGTCACCTTTCTGGTTGGGGGTTTGTTTGGGGTTTTTTTTGTTTGTTTGTTTCCTTTGGTTGGGGTTTTTTTGGTTTGGTTTGGTTTTTTTTTTTCTTTAAAACCACTATTGAGCTTTCAGTGGATACATTTCTAGTAAGAACTCCTCAGTGATTCCACAGCTTGAGCCTCTTCAGTAAACCAAATTACAAATCTTAAATCTTTTGTGTGACAGTTTTTAAACTCTGTAGGTAAAATTACTGTGTGAGCATGAGCTCTGGTAGCACATTGTGGAAATACTGGTGTTTCTACTTCTTGCCGACAGTGAAAGAGGAGAGAAACTGAAGCCTCTTTGCCAGTCAGAATAACACTACTTTAAAAGTTGTCCAAGAAGAAACTGAACCAATTTAAGAATTCTTTGTAAGAAATTTTGCATAAGTGACAAAGGATTATAGAAAATTACATTATAATTTGTTGCTCAGCCTTTTCCATAGTGGAGAGAGATTATTACGCCTTTTGCTAGGAAGGAAATTGAAAAGGATTTTGATGAGTACGGTTTTAACCACTGTATTGATTCAAGCAATAAAACTGGAAATTGCTGCTAAACAGAAACCAGAAAATAGTCAAACTGATTAAACTGTTGCCTTTTGGTTTAATAGTCAGGCTTTTCTGACTTTTTTCTGAGATCAGAATGATTCTCAGAAAGTAATTTGCTGAAACCTTTTACCATGTCAAATTGCCATGTTTGTTAAGAAAAACCTTTTAACTTCTTGACTGAGAAACTAGTAAGAAAATTATATTGTGGGGGTTTATTTGCATACAGGGAATGTGACTATCATCATTAAATTAATGTGATATCTTTATCAAATTATGACCATGTCTGTTCTTTTTAGCCAGATAGATAATTTGACCTCAGTGAAAAAACTGAATGATTGACCAAAAAATTTGAATGCATCTTATGATTTGTTTGGAAGGGCAATTAAAAACAAAACCCAAAGCATTAACTGAGTGTTTGTTAATACTCTTCTTAATGACCAGTTTCTCGCAATTTTTCTTCTCTTCTTCCTTCCCACCCCTTGTGATTAAATTCAAGAAGGTATACGGCAGCCTTTAGTGGGTAAGTAAAGATTGCAAATTTGACTTTAATTCATTGTGCCTTGGAAATGGGCTTCCAAATTTGACATTGTTTCAGTTGTCATTTTGCTAAGATGTTTGGCCCATTTAGTTTCTATATGTTTGGTTTTCCTCATAATTTTAAACCAAAACTAAAAACCTAAAAACCTTAGCTGCTACTTCTCTGCCCTAGTTATTCCCAATTCCGTGGTTTATCTTTATAACCATCTATAAATATAGTATCACAGATAGATGAGAAGAAAACATATTGGTGACTTTCAGTTCAGAAATATTTCAAGAGATTCTATCTAAATAGTTATGACCCAGAGAGGTTTTTGGAGGTTAAAAACATCATGCAGAAAGTAATATATTAATGAGCTTATCCATGCTGTGAGATACTAATCATTATTTTAAAGAAAAGATGGCTATAATAAGAATAAAAAACTTGCTGGAATCATAAGAAAGGTCAAGTCATTGCCTCACAAGTGAGAGAATTTCTTATGTTTTTACATGTTTGCTTCTGACTTGCACTGGGAGACAGGGCTCCATACCAGAGAGAATAGGTTTTTGTTTCCCTCTGTGATCTGGAAGCAAGAGAAGAGCTCTGTGAGGGGCTGGCAGGAAGTAGTGGGGTTTATGGAGAGTAAGGGAAGAAAACAATGATTAGAAAACTCTTCCAAAGCATTACTGCTGTGGTTATTTGATAGATAATATGAAAGTTGGGACACATGAAATAAGGTCCTTCCTTATCTTTTGGCCACTCTCTTGCTTCAGTAACATGGCTAGTCACTCTAGAACTTGCTGGTTTTGAAGGTGCTTTTGGAAAAGAATAGAAAATAATGAACTTGCAGAAGGATTTCTAATTCTTATAATGGCATACTTTATTTTTTTGGCCTAAACAGATTTGTGAGTTTGATTTCTGCATTAAACTAGTAGCTATTTCCTTTTTTGACTTAGCTGCAAACTTGCTTGTAATACATTCAGAAACTAGAAACTTTTTGTTCTGCTCTGAATATAAACTCTGCATTTTTATTGTAGTTAACCAAACGTGTTGCTCTTTCTAGCTCGTGTGATAGATGTGTCAAATGGCAAGATTGATGTAGCAGAGAGCTGCTTGGAAGAGACAGGTGGCCTGGGAGTGGATATTGTTCTAGATGCTGGAGGTATGCAACTGATGACAGACTGGTCTTCAGAGCACTATTAGGTGGTGGTGGTGGTAGTAGCAGAATATTCAGGTACTAGAGGTGGAGGCTACATCACCTCAAACAATTACGTTTAGTTGCTTGTTCCCATGCAATTCTATGTGCGTACCTTTATTCAATAGGTTTTCTTAAGCAATATCTCCTTAAGATCTCCTCATATCACCCTCTAGAGGAAGTACCTAATACTGTCAGTCATCTGCTAAATTTGTCTGAATTTTTCCTCTATTTAAAACTGAAAAGGAAAAAATATGTTTAAAGAGTAGAGCTGTGACATCGTTGCTGATGCTACCTTATTTTAATACAAATATTATGCCATAGTTACCAGTACTGTCAACCTGTATTCTAAAGCAGCCATAACAGTTGAAAACTCTGGTTAATATTTTTAGCTGATATAATTGAAGAACTACTTAAAGTTCCACTGCAATGTGTTAAAAAAGATACATACTGAATTTCCTTAATCTTCTACTTTCTCAGATATTCGGATGTGATTAACAGCATAATCTAATTGTAGTGCTGTTCCAGACAGGTGTTTTTCACTGGGTGTATTCATATGCATATATTCCATCTCTTTTGTATCTGAATTCATAGGACTGTAAAGAACCCCAAGATAATGTGGTCTTAAGTACAGGAAGAGACAGCTGTTTCATTCTGAACCGAATTTTCATCTGAGCTAAAATGAATTTGTTCTTTCTACCCTTCCCCAGTGAAATTATACAGTGCTGAAGATGAATCAACTTCAAAATCACAGTTGCTGCCTCATAAGCATGATATCATAACTCTTCTTGGTGTTGGGGGACACTGGATAACAACAGAAAAAAATCTTCAGGTAAAGATACTGTATCAGTAAGTTAGTCTGTACCACAGTACATGTATGGATGTGTCTGTGAGCTTTGGTAATGGCCAAGTGATTCCCCACTGGTAACACCATCACTTTTCACTGAAGAAAATGTTCACATCCAGAAAATGGGAAGTAGACAGCATTAGTAACATTTTTTTATTTTCCTGTGGAACAGTTTTGGGGCTGTCTTCTCTGAGATGATAGTAAGATATGTTAATGGCTTAGTTGTACTGACAAATTTTAAAGGACCTATTTTGTGTGGCCAAAGGTATTAAACTGCTCGACAAGACAGAAAAGTATCATTTAAAGCTGTAAATATCACAAGTTTGCTAAGTTTTAAGTATGAACAAAGGGTGGTTTGTGGGCTTTTTTTAACCATCTATATAAAATAACCATTTATCCTCTATTTTTATATAGAAAAATGTAACTAAATAACATTGTTATTCAATTTATTGAAGCTGGATCCTCCAGATAGCCATTCCTTATTTCTTAAAGGAGCCACTGTGTCCTTTCTGAATGATGAGATATGGAACTTGTCCAATGTACAGCAAGGGAAGTATCTCTATATCCTTTTGATGGTCCTTTTGAATACTGACTGCTGACACAAGTGGATGGAAATACAACTGAGAAACCAACTAACAGATTTTCTTCTACTCAGTCACATAAGGACAGGCATAAAGGTCAGCACAGTTAAGCTTACAGTGTAACTGAAATGTAACATTCCCTCATGTTTTCAGCCAGCTTCTGCATTCCTTCTAGATAGGTGTCTCCACATGCTTCATTAAAAGCAGTGCTGAAATGGAAAACATGTATTCTGGAGAAAATGCAGTATTTTGGTTCAAGATTGAACCCGTTAGTTGACAATTTGATTCTCTAAGTTTTTGTATTATGCATATGATATTTTTTATTTTTTGTTCTTTTGGGCAGTAAATGCATCATCCATAAATCTGAATGCAATCAGTTTAACTGTAAAAGTTAAAATATTTTGTCTTCATAACATTTTCCTTCTTTGCAAAGTTATGTACATAAAACTCATTGAGCAAAGATGTGGGCGTGGGCAGAGGAATGCCTCCTTCATTTGCATTATGCGTTACCTACATATGGTCTTAAGCAGCTGGACTCTGAGCTTTATACTAGTGTGACAGTTTTCAGTGGATCACTTCAAGTACTGGAAGGTTTGTCTGCTTATGGCTTTAAGGACCCTCCCTGTTCTTTACTGCACTGCAGGCTGAGATCTGCTGAATCACTTTTGCAGTTTAGCAGAACGGCAGAGGCAGGTGAGGATTAAGTCGTCATATTTGTGAAACAACTAACTGTGCTGCAGGGAGGTCCTCCCCTCCTCCACTAAACTGTAAAGTAGCTTAGGCAAGGTCAGGCACACTAAGGAAATGTTTATGGGATGCAGGTTATCAAGAATCGATTTATAGTTCGGTATTTTTGTTGAATGCTTACCGAGTAGTTATCCACATGAAAAGTAAGCTGACTAAACAGTAATATTTCTTCTGTCATCTCCTGGGGTATCTTTAATAACAACAGCACGTTTTATCACAATAGGCTTTAAAGTTGAAAGGAAAAATCTGGTTTAGGATTGGGGATTTTTATTTTTTTTTTGATCTGTGTATCTTGTGAAATTCTTGAGCATATGGCATTAATAACATCTGAAGAAATCACAAGGTGATTGCTTTTTAAAATGACTTGAGCTTCAAATATTGACCAGATTGCTCTAAAAATGAAGGAAGGAAGGAAGGAACATAAATTTTTGAGTTTCATATAAAGACTAAATACAGCCTCATCTGTTGCATTGCTATGAATGGTAGTCATTAACTCAAAGATCCCTTACAGATGCACAGTGCTGCCCCGTGGATTTACAGACTCTGCTGTGTTCCAAACTTCCTTTTGATTTTCACCTCAGATGTCTGTATGATGAGTATGGATAGTTAATTGGTACCAAAGTCTGTCCTCTTCATTCTGCACAAAAACCGCAACTGCCGTTCTGACTGATGAATGTTGAACTAGCGTGGGCTGCATTTGTCAGTCTTAACACTTGAGCTTTATTTTTTGAAATTTTATTTTCCATATTTCATTTCTGTACACTATTTCAGGAAAGGAGGTTTCTGACATATAAGCAAGTGCATAAATGTGATCTAAAGATTGGCATTAAGGTTAACTTTCATTTTTGCCTTGATCCTGCTGGTTTTGTATCAGTACTGGGCTCTTGCCAGCACACGTGATTATGGAAAGATTTATCTGTAGATATGTTGTTACCTTGACAGTCCTCTTAGATACCCATCTTAGAAGATATAATGGAGAAATTATCAAGTAGCATATTCAGGTGAGATGTAATTTGATTTTTTTTACTATTTTCTTTTTTCTTTTAATTAAATTCAGCATTAGAAGTAGAAAACTCCTGTCAGCACCGTACTGCAAATTTATAGGGGGATACTCAGGAAAAGATGCCTCACAGTTTACACGGAGCAGTTTACAGTCTATTTCTGTTTGTAATATAGCAAGCTAATGCTTAGGGAGGTTGGCTAAATCCCATGATTATGCTGTATGTCAAAATTTAACAAAGGCCATGTATGCTTTTCTTGGTGGAGGAAGAGCATGTATCTAGCTGCTCAGCAGCATGTCTGACTGAGAAATGGTTTTGGCTGTAAAGGATGATGGGTCTAATACTCCTCTGAGAAGAGTGACAGCTTCATTGTGTATGAAGACTCCCATAATAAAGTAGGAATGGAAGATCCTTTACCTCAATGCAGGATAACTGTACTGCTTTTGATCAAAAGCCTCACCACCACCACCTTTTTTTTTATCCCCTAAGAAGGGTATCTTTTCATTAAATTCTTTTTCCTGTTTGCTTTTGGGCTTGTCTCTTTTTTAGTGAACCCAAGCAAAGCTATAAAACTTTTATTTTGTTTAAGGAGTAAAGTTTACATAGTAAAAGTAAAGTCTATAGCAGTAGTCATGCAATATTTCTGTTGATCTGAGCATGCTCACCAGGCACTTCAGACATATTGTTCCATTTTAGGCCTCAGCTGGATGAACCGATCCCATTGTATGAAGCCAAAGTTTCTATGGAAATAGTTCAGAAGAATCAAGCAAGAAAAAGACAAGTCATACAGTTCTGACACACAATTTCCTGATTTTTAAGCCTGTGGAAGATAAAGAAACGTAATGTATTTGAGAAGTAGCTTTGTGTACACTTTCAAATAATTCTGTAACTGGAATTTAGATCTTTTGTCTTGTGAAACTCCTGTGACTTCAGAGTTTGGGTTTTGGTTTTGTTGGGTTTTTTTTTTAATTAACTTGAGCAGAATGTTCCCATCAGCAACTTCTGAAGAGGCTGTCTTGGCATACAAATCTTGTCTGCCCTGCCCCAATTACAAATGTCAGTAATATCTATAGGCAAACTCAGATGGCGTTGTTTTTCAAACATAAGAAATGAAAGGGAAAAAAATAAATCCGGTGTGTTTTATTAGTCTTCCCTTCTCCAGCCTCTACTAATAATCCCCTTTAAATTTACCTTTTCCTTTTGACTGCATTGAGACTGAGTGCTCCCTGTGGTACACTTAGTCTTTAATCCACATTTAAAATTGTTATTTAATTGAAAGACAGGCAAACCCATCAGAATTAGCAAAGGATGCTAGAGGGGAAGGATATGGTACTGACAGTAAGAGTTCCCCCCACAGATGATTTTCTTCATGTTAGCAACCAGGGAGTAAACCCAGTAAATCTAGAGTCCATAAGCTGAAACTTACTGTGTCGTTCAGATGCTTGAGGCATTTTATGAGTCCAGTTAGTGTGATGTTATCTTTGATATCTTTCCAGTAAGACCTTCCTATGCTGTATACTTTAACTTCCCCTCTTTTCACTTCATTCCTATGCCTACCATTCCAATGCCTCAGATCTGTTTATCCAACATTCTCCACTACCAAGAACCACCTGTAAATCAGCAGCAGGGTTTTCTTTCTTCACAGCATGTGGCTTCCTACTTGCTCTTATTTGAGAGCAAAACTTCTTTTTCAGATGTGCTGTTTATTTTTGATGTGTGCATAGCTCAAACAATGGACACTAGCACTTTAAACCAGTGTAAGAAGTTGGAACGTTTGAGTGAAAATAGATTATCTGGAATCATGATTAATCTGTCTTCTATCATTCGCTGGACTTGTAGAAGATTCTTGATAAATGATGCCAGGAAAGCATATAAAAGCATGAATTTTACTAGTAATGCGATATAGGCCTTGAAAATAAGTAATGCTTTTATGCACGTGTGTACATGCACACGTCTAAAGCATGTGAATCCCAAATGTTAGTTTGACATGCTGAAGCTTTGTACCCAACTACTTGGTTTTTCCTGATGCTGATTTTTGCTTTATGTTTGCAAAATAAAGTAGATCAGAGGAAGCAAAAATAAGAGTTAAAAATAAGGTTCAATAAACTAGGATAAAACAGAAGAAATATTTTTATAGTATATATTTTATTGGTTCTTTTGTCAGTAGATATGTTCCTAACTACATACATAAATGCCTTTTGAAGTCTCCATATGGTAGACTAAGGCTAACTGTTTCTGAAATGGTCTTAGTGTTTCAGATATTAGGTTATGAAGCAAATGTCTCGTTGTGCTTTGGGTGTTAAGCTGCCTGTTGGTACATTTAACTTAGCTAGCTGAGGTATGTCAGCATTTTCTAATGCTCTTTAATAATGCTAGCTCTCCATTTGTGTTTGCTTGAACAAGAGGGTTCATGAGGCTTCGTAAGAAATTGCTTCCTCTTTCACGCATCCCTTGACAGAAGAAAACAGTTGTTTTGAGGGTGAGAACAAGGCTCCCCAACTTAGGGGATAAAGGCTGTCAGGTTCCTTTGTAGCTTTGAGAAGAAAACGACACGTGCTTCATGGCTGACAGCCTCATGAAGCTGCCCATGGTCTCCTCTGGTGCTGGTAATGGCGAGACGCATGCCAGGAGCCATACTGGCTCAGGCTTTTGCCCAGGTTATGCCAAGGATGCTTCTGCTCTGGTGACCCCAGGCCCCACACAGCCGGATGATGGTGGATGAGACACAGATTGCTGTTAGGAGCAGATACGTGTCTTCAAAACTAGCTTTGTGCCTGGATTAGTTTAATAATTGAGCATTATTTTATTTAATGACCTTCAGAGCTTTATTTTGGAAAGAAAAGATCATCTGCCTGGCATGAGCTGAAAGCTGCTGCCTTTTTTTGGTGGTGAGATGGGTGCCTTTCTCCAGTACAGTCTTAAGTAAGATACTGGGGCAGGGGCCTTTGCCAGTACCATGGGTCGCCATGAGAACTACTTTTCTGCGCAGTCCGTGTGCAGTCTCGCGTTTCACACAGCGGAACCCGTGTTCTAGCCTCTGCACGGGTGATTTTTGTCCTGGTGCAGCTACGTGGCAATTTCCTCGATCCCTGACGGGAGAGGAATTCAGGCTGGGTTCAGAATGGATTCGGAAATCCGTTTACGTTTTTTAGCAGTAACGCTTTTTTCCCTCCCCAG
>NW_009927514.1:0-21354 GCF_000696875.1 Nestor notabilis | reverse complement strand
TAAAAATTAATAAAATAATAAAAAATTATAAAAATTGGTATCTACTACACATAGAAGGCAGCATCAAAATACACCACCGTATCATGACACTTGACATGAAAAATACCTCCTCCTGAAAGATTTATTAATCAATAGCCTTAGAGCTTAATAGGTAGTAGGTGTTAAAAAGCAAGTCATATTTTGGATACATACATGCCATTTTAAAGCCACAAAGGAGGTCAGTATCAACAAGTAAATAAACTCAAAATTCCTGCCTCCTACATTCCCAGTGACAATAAACATTGATATTTGTATTCATCTACTAAGCTAAATCCAAAGAGAAGAATAAATAAATAAAGAAAAATGAAAACCCTGGGGACTGATCAAGAGAGCTCAAATTACTTCCAGCCATCCAATATTAATAATACATACATACTTTAACAGGTATCAACATGAGATGTGATTATACAATATTCAGAGTTCTTGGCTTTGGTCAGCCAAATAGTTAAACAGATGCTTAAACTAGAGTGTGTGAGGAGTCATAGTGAAACTTCACATAACTGCACGCCAAACACTTCAGCTCTAAGGACTGCTACTCCAGAGCATGCTTTTGCTGCTCTTCAACTATTTTCAGTGTTTAAAGTTGAAACTTGGCTGCAATTTCTGTCTTTCACTGCATCTTCGTGACATAGGGAGTGAAACCCATAGCAAAAGTCTCCCCCATGCAGACTGGACAGTGAGGTCCATAACTTAACCTGAAAACTCATAGCTGGGAACCTACAGAAGTACAGAGGTAAAGCCTCCGAAACCCTGATCAGGTGTTCTGCAATGGTGAAGGCACCTGAAGCCCCTGGGAAACCTCCTTGAGTCCAGATAGGGGCTACACTGCAAAAGCTCCATCTGGAGCCATGAATCAGCTACTCTTTTCCTACCCTAGCTGATAGACTCCATCTAAGGGGCAGGGCACCCCTGCCAGGTAAGAACCCGTGTGAAATACTGCAAAGCAAAACACCAGCAAGAATTCCTGTCTGCTCTCTTCCAACAAGGGCCCAACCAGCAGCCTCATTTTACTTCCCAGAAATACCTTATATTAGTTGGAATACCTCTATCAGGACAGATTGGATAAATACTCTCCCAAAACAGAGACAAAGCTCTGCCTCCAAGGACCAGTGGTGGGTGTTCCTGTCTTTTCACAGAAGTGAAAGACAAGTGTCTCAAAGGCATCTCAAAGTGGTCACATCTGTCTTATGATTTCTAAAATCTAGAGTCAAGTGGCTTATGCTGCTAGAACAGCCTGCCCTCACAGGCTGCTGGAGCATGTTAGCTCAAGAAGCTGTGATGTCTCCATCCTTAGGGGTTTCCAAGACCAGACTGTGGGAAGCCCTGCACAACCTGGTCTGATCCCAGAGCTGACCCTGCCCAGAGAAGGAGGTTGGACTAGAGCTCTCCTGAGATCCCTTCCAGCCTGAATTACCCTGGAGTGCTAAATAGTCATTCTCCCTCCCTTGTCCTCCGTCTGCCCCCAAACGAAACTTTTTCTAGGAGTATTTTCATTTTCACCTTAATATTTTCTTCAATAAGCCTGCTAACATTAAAGAAAGCTCAGTTTAAGACAGAATTACACCTTTATGAATACTGTTAGCTATCTTGCACATCATACACTGTTATTTTACTACTGTCAAAGCCATAACCATTTTTCCTCCCAAAGTGAGAGCTGCCAACTGCAGCTTCCAAGTGACCATTGTAATGAAACACTGTTTTCAAACATGTCATTTATAGAAGCAGGAAATGTTTGTCACCCCCTGAACTTTCCAATAGCTCAGAAGCATACTTTTTCCCTCTTAACAAAGCTTCAATAATTCAAATGTTTGACCTGCCTGGAGGAGTTTATGGCTGAACACATTGGAATACCTCCATGCCAACTGAAACTCAAAAGGCAACGTCTTTTAAGCTAAACTGGAGAACGTAATTCATACAAGCAGTGAAAATATTAAGAGACCATGAGAAGCCAGTCACTTAACCTTCTTCTGCCTTAAGCCAGTCAACCAGTGCTGTTCCTAGCATTTGTGTACCTCGGTTTCCTTAAAAACAAACCTCATCTGGTACAGATTCCAAAACCTCCCTTAGCAATCTTTACCTGAAGATGTTAAATTACAAGGATATTATCACATGTTCTGAGGGGTTTTCTCTCATTTTTAGTTGAAATGTGTCTCTTTTTCAGTCTGATTATTTTCTCTCATGCATATACCATCCAACTGGAGCTGTACACAAACTGACCTTGTGCTAAATAAACATGCTTACTTGCTACCTCATTAACTCATACATGTGAGGAAACCTACTCCCTAACAGCTTAGGAGTTGTTCATTGGATCTCTTGACCACTAAGAGCTGAGCATTCATTTAGCAAGAGATGATTAACATTGACAAGCAGGGGCAAGTTATCAGCCACAGACACAAAAATGCATATGACTTGTTGAAGCATGAGTTACTCTTGCTCTAGGATTGCATTAGCTCACACATTCCTCTCTTGAAAGCTTCCTTTCATTAAGCATACATTGTGTATGCCTTAAAGCTAGCGCTCCCTTTTTGGCTTCATCCAGTTTGGAATATGAATAAACCACTTCAGAGGAAACTTTTCTGGAGATGATGAGAATAGTATTGGCTAATGCCTTGTATTCCCTACTTTAACTTCATGTCCCAGTGCTGGCTCAGAGTCTGTTCATCTGGTTACCTTATTGCATGATCATAAGCAGACATTGCGAAGGCCTTTTGTGAGATACTGAGTCAGCAAAGATGTAACCGTGTTTAAGCCTGAATCTCCATCCCAGCTACAGAGAGGCTGTTGGAGGAAATGGGAGGAGGAAGAGAGAGGGCAGGGAGGGGATATTGAATTAGGAGTGACAAGATGAGAGGAATTCATTCTGCAATAGTATGGAAAAACAAACGGTTATCTGTGGAGTTTTGCCTCTCTCCCCTCAAATACAATGGGAAAGCAAATACTTCCAGAGGTTTAGTAGTTTGGTAGCCAACTGCTCACTTGATGCTCAGGTGCTTACAGGTCCATGTGATGTCCGGGCTGCTGACCTGACTCTGATGCCCTCCTTTAACTGAGTTCCATCCTAGCCATGAAACTCCTATCCATAACCTGTTTTTGGAATCAGGTAGTTTGCCACTAAAATTTCAGTCAAAACAAATTGTATTTTCTAGTGAAATATGAAATCTTTTATTCAGCTCTCACCTTCTGGCCTGCTCCAGGTGAGGTTTGGTTACAGGAAAGATGGCTTCTTTATCTGGGCCACACGATCAAACATCTGTCAACAGAAATGCTAGCTCATGGACTGATGAGAAGTTATGACTACTTTCCAGGGCATAATGTAAGAGGTAATAACTTGGTTTTAGAAGATGGTAAAGAAATCTGTAGTTCTTTAGCAAACTGCAATGGAAAAGCCACTTTTTACATCAAATAGACTTCTTCAAAACTCTTAGTATGCTGCGGGCACACTCCTGTCATACCTAAACTTAGAAGATGAAGTGTAAAACAACACTGTAAATAAACACTTGTGGATGGCAAACATCATCCCTCAATATTGCAGCTACCATAATAACTGGGAAACCTCATAGTATATTACGGACATCCCTGATGGGAGGGATTGCTTCTGTTTCCTCTTGCAATAGGGTATAATTCTGGAGTGAAGGCCTAGTAACAGCAGCTTTCCTCTTCCCTAAGCTTCACATCTGATTGAGTTAAAACATTTGTTGCAATTTTCCTAGAATCTTAAAGTTTATTTTGGAAGATGGTCATGGTAAATAGATTCTGCTTAATACAGAACATGAAAATATGATAGTTAATAAGTGATGATAATTTACTGGCAGGAAGAAATGACAGCTTCTGCTTTAAAAAACCCAAACCAGCAAACAAATCCATCAACAAACACTAATGATTCTACACTGTTTCCACTCAATTTGAATTCATGCTCTGGTTTTCACTTGATAGCAAGGAACAAAGCGAGTCCTTGCCGCGTCATGCCAAATGCATTTTAGACTCTCCATTAAGCAGTCTGTAAACAACATTTGAAGTGAATCATATTCCTTATAGATGTCAGCTACAACTGGCACTGGAAAGTCTGTTTTATTCCATGACCAGCCGTGTTGAACATGCAGCTAATTTGCTGCCTCATAGAAGGGAGCAGCGAAGGTTGCCTGCTTCTGATCATCATTCTAGGAGACCACACAGAAGTGGAGAGCAATGTAATAGACATGAATCTAGCTTCCTTTATAACCACTGAAGCCCATTAAAAAAATAGAGATCAAGCTATGATTTATGTCTAGAAATGTCACCAGAATGTGTGACTAAGGACACACTGGAGCGATCACCTTCCATCAATTAGCAGCATAGGAAATATTTTTAGCATAGCCATGTCTGGATTTTTCTGCTTCGGGCAGGTAACTCGCCTGATGTTACAAAAGACTCTTGATGAAAGCCTTTGCTGAAGGAATCACTGCCGCTGGGAAGTTCAGAAATGATTTTCAGAACCTGAAACCTGATCACAATAAAATCTGCATTCAGCTCTCTGACAGGCATTGATAAAATGATACTTTCATGAAAGCTCTTCTAAGTGGGAAGGAGACCAGCAAGCCGTTTGGCAAAACTCACATGAGGTGTTTCAGCAGGGGTCCTGGAAAGAAATAGAACAACTGTTACACAAAAGCACCAGAGACGCTGAATTTCGCTTCATGCATTGTCTTAGAAAACAGCCCTTTGTAGTTTGAGAAGAACTTCAGTCGGCAATGATTAAACTGTGGAACTCGGGGGAGACAGCAGTGAAAACCAGGGGGTATGTATACATCCCACTGTGCTCACATGATAGAACAGCAGAAAGCAAGTCTGCTCTGAGCTGGGAGCTGAGGAACCCTGCTAGCGCAGCACTAAGGAGCCATCAGCCTTGTGCTAGGGCTCAGACCTGGCTGACATCCAGCAGCTCTCCAGCTTTGACATACAGAAACACCCTCAGGTTGATTTCGTGATGGATGGCTAGAAGCTAAAGCTGGACTAATTCAATGTTTAAATACAGCACGTGGACTTTTTAGCAGAAGATGCAATTTTAAATGAGACTTTCGATCTGGAGAGGGCATCTAAGTGATGACCTCCTGCCTAACCAGCAACCATGGGGCAGATGCAGAATCACACGGCATCTAGGAAGACAAGCTGGCTTTTCTACCTTAGGAATTCATGTATATCAAATATGAACTTCATTTCTATCCTTTCCCCCTGTCCAGAGATGTCAGAAATCAGTTTAATTGCACAGACTGTCAAGACTCCCTGGGAATTATGTGTATTTTCTCTCTCATGCAGAATCCATCTTTTCTCCAAATAATTACTGCCAGAGCTGAATTGGAACCTGCCAAAGTTGCAGAAAAGAATCCAACTCTTTTCTACAAAGCAAATATGAACTTGCTTTGCTGGTCTTTGTTTTTTTTTTCTCTCTGTGAAAAACTTAACATGAATGAATTCAGTGAAGGCGTGGTACATCAGAAATCTTTGGGCAGATCCTCAGCTGGTATACAATTGGCTTCAGAAAACCTATGCTCAGTTACATCCTGAAGATGCATCACTGTGAAGTTGAAAAGCTCTCTTGGAGATTATTCACCTCATGTGAATGCAACTGTTCCCATCATCTATCTCATTTTAAGGATTTTAGCTATTGAGTCAGAGGACAGACAATAGAGTAAGGGATTGAGCCCAAGCAATTAACTCGTCACTCAGTTTTATTACTGAATCCTGCACTGGACTCCCATAGAGAGCCTGTAATGCTGCTGGTCAGAGAAAACAGAGAAAAGTTTTAAATAATTAAAAGTTTGGAAGACAAAATTAAACAGCAGCTTTTTCAAAAAAACAAAACCAAAAGAACATTAACTGAAACCTTTAATCCCAACAAAGTATTCATTCTGACATAATTACTGCTATAAAATCCTCTGCCACAGAGCCACTGACAAGAAAACCATCTTCAAAAGTTACCTACGTAAGCAGTAAGGAACTAGAGAAAAGAGTTGGCAAGGGAGAAACCCTACTGAGATGGGAAAAGAAGGAAAGATTTTGGAGGGAATTGAACCTTTCATCATAAGTCATTCCTCTGTGAAAACATGTTATCATTTAGAAGACACTGAAACAGAAAAAAGATGGGGAAGATTTGCTAGGAGAAAGCCAGTTCCTCTTAGAAATAAGAACTCAGTGGGTGAAATAAACGAACAGCAACAAACTAGATCTTGAGAAACTGTCAGAAATACAGGTGATTAAAACTGAAATTACTTATTTCTTACTGGTGGTGCATGAAGTGCTATGATATGAAGAAAACAAATGAAGATCTGCATTGGGATTCCTCCGTTCTTTCCAGCTAGAATAGTTTCTGAGATGCACAACATTAAAACTGTCACTGTCCTTTGCTCCAGTCATGATTATCTTATCACTTACCCAAGGATGATTGCAACTCCTGGAGCAAAGCAATGTTCAGTCCCTGCCATAGGCATGCTTCATAAATGTTGGGTTTGGTTTGTATTAGTGGAGAAAAGACGTGCTTTTGAATATAAACAAGGTTGAATATATCTTAAATCACTTTGTCACCCTCTATGTACTGGCTAAGAAGCTTTGGACCAACAAATAAATACACTTGCAAAGATCTCCAAAGTGCTCTTTTCCTCAATAGCAATATTGCTACAAGCCAGGAAAATGCTTCAGTCCATTCACGATGGTTATTTCCTACTGACTACTTACTCCTTAGTTACTGATTGCATGAACCATCGTCCATGTGCAATGATTCTTTCCTACTGATTACTTACTCTGTAGTGATAGGACAAGGGTTAATGGGTTCAAATTTAGACAGGGGAAGTTCAGGTTAGATATAAGGAAGAAGTTCTTTCCTGTGAGGGTGCTGAGGCACTGGCACAGGGTGCCCAAAGAAGTGGTAAATGCTCCATCCCTGGCAGTGTTCAAGGCCAGGCTGGACAGGGCCTTGGGTGACATGGTCTAGTGTGAGGTGTCCCTGCCCATGGCAGGGGGGTTGGAACTGGATGAGCTTTAGGGTTTTCCTACCCAAACCAATCTGTGATTCTATAATAGAATGACTTTGACATAAGTCTTTACTGAAAATTTTGTATGGCAAAAGGACATACTTATCACGGACAATTTTGTGGATGTATTTGAAATGTTTTCAGCAGTTGCATAGCTAGACAAACATCTCTACAAACCTATGTCATAGCTGAAGTTTCACAACAAAACAACTGGGGCTTTCCCCCCTTTTTCCTCATCAAGTCTAATTGGAAGACACATGTGTACTTGGTTTACAGAGAGACAGCTCTCTAGAAGTGACATTTAATTACTGTGAAATTACTCTGGTCACATCACAAATACACACAGGATAGAAATAGTAGCAGATTTTTCTTTTATTTTCTTCTTTCTTTTTTTCACTTTGCTGACTCTCAGTATTCTGAATATTATGCCAGGGTATATGGGTGGGTCCAGAATTTGGTAGTCATTCCCACGACTTTATAATGCAAAGCATCACACAGTGGCTCTGCACTACAAAAAACTGCACACATCTTACATGCACAGACCCTGTCACAAGGCTGCCTAAACAGACAAGATGTTCAATTACCAGCCTTGCTCTGAGTATCTACCATGATGAGGGCTGGAGAGCAAAGACAAAAGTTATTTTAAGCCCTAGAGAAATTGCTTCAGCTTGCTCTGTCATTAGAGACACAGAGACTGAGCAGGCAAAATCAAGAGGCAAAATCATTCCATAGCTTCCATTTCTTACCACTGCTGATGCTGGGGAACTGCCCTGATGCCCTATCTACAGTCCTACTGCTAACCCCAGCTCTCCCAGTGTTTCACCATCTGGGTTGTTCTGCAGAGACACAACTTGCAGTCCCATTCAACGTGTGTATGTACTAGACACAGAGCTCAAGCGTCCATGCATCAAGCATTAGATAAGGTGTTCAAGCTTGGTTTAATTAGTTTTGTGGAAGTCTTAGTAAACTGTTTTTTAATCAGGCTGCTTGTCTTTGTGAGCCTTCTGGCCTTTCCAGAATGAACTGTGACATTTATCCTCACCTGTGAATAAATCTACCAGAAAACCTCTTTAGAAGTTCTCCCCAACAAAGTAGGAAGCCATGAGAAACAGGTATTTTAAACATAAAATGAAATGGACTCTTTCAGAGCAGAGATTCCTGATTCATATGAGGGTAGATGCCAAAACCCCCTAACCTGTGAGCACAGATCAGGGGAACCGATGCAGCTCCACCAGTAGCAGCCCAACTTTGCTTCTGGGAGAGAGAAATTCATTTCTCAGACCTCTTATAACAGGAGAGTGAAGCACAGACTGCACCAGTGAACCCAGAATTGCTTTTTGGAGGGAGTTCCCCTGACACTGCCAATGTTTGCATCATCATTATTTATGTAAGCGATTTATCACTCTCCTGGGGTACAACTGCTGTCAGACTGAGCTGGTTTCAGACTAGATGTGCAAGTGAAAGACTCAGCAATACTCATTACTCAGAGCAAATCACTACCTCCTCAAACTGCTGGGCGAACAAGTCCAAAGCTCTCAAGATCCGAGACAAATCCGTCCCCAAACCCATGGGGAAAGGAGGCACCTTTCCTCCCTCCCCATGGGATCAGCTCCAGCCAACAGCTCTCCCTCAGACAAGTGATGCTCTTACATACCTCCATCCACCACCTTGATCCCTTGAGCAAACACCAAACAGGATCCCTGAGTGAACTAAAAGCTGGAGGGGGCCCAAATTCAATAAGGACTTTGAGCTCCTTATATATAATCCTTTCTTAAATCCCTCAATTGAGGGCATGAGCAGGTCTGTGCTTTAAAATGGAATTTCTTGCTTCATAAAATCATCTGTAACTGAAGAAAGCATCAGCCAATACTTACCTTCGCATTGGTTGCAAACTCTTCTTCTGTAGACACTGCAGTTTGTGTCTTCAGATTTCTCAGGGTGGCTTTTCCCTGATAAGATATTGTCTTCTCTGACAAATGGTGTCAATGATGTGCAAGGTACAAATACACCATCCGTGGTCCCCAAAACCCTCTAAGTCACATGCCTGCAATAGGAAAAGGGCAAAGAAATGAAGGGGTTCTGAAGATGTCAGAGGATGGCACAAGCTCCTCAGAAGTGCTGTCAGGGTAAAGGTGACAGTCCTTTCAACATCAGGTTCATCACTCCCCTTGTTTCCCTACCACGTTTGACCATGTTAGCTGAAGAAATACATATAGCAAGTGAGATGCTTTGCTTTAAGAACAAAAGCAAACCTCCCCATACCTGTCATCCACCTAAATCCCCACAGAGATACACACAGGGTTCAAACAAAACCATGTCTTTTGTGGAGCTGGACCTCAATAATCTTCACTGCCGCAGGCTCTTGTCACTAGTTACAAATATTAGATGTTTCTACCAAAAAAAACCCCACACTGTTTCTTTTACAGATAAAAATGCAGGAATTGCTTCTTTTTGAACTAAAACTGCTCTGGGCGCAGAACTATCTCACGCAGGGCTTTGAGCACCGCGGCATAGTTCAGTTTGGTTTCCTCCAAAGGGGATGCCCTGAAGCCGACAGGAGTATTCAGTGTGTGAAGCAAAAAGTTAATAAGCTTTAATAACAATAATAGAAGAATATTTTATTATATATGTTTGTCCAAAACACACCAGTACCTCTGGTTGCTTGTGCTCATAGTACTTTTTAGTTTACTTAAATATGCTAAAATCACACTCAAATTCACAGACATCACTGCTCACCAGAAACATCCATTCCAGCAAGTGCTGAAATATGTATCTTTGAAAACCATCAGAGAGAACTTTTCCTGTCGTAAATTTTCTGTGCTCCTTTCTTCTTCCTACACAGACACACACAAAATAAGCTACTGTGATCTCTGCTGATTAGGAATGCTGCCAGCAGCTTACTGTGGATTATTGGCACAAGCATCCCCTCATCCTCCAGGTGAATGCAGACACAGTTTATGGCTCTCACTTGAACATAAGATACACTTGCTGTAGTTTGTGTGCGTCAGATCTACTCTCAGCACTGTCTAGAAAGCAAATCTCCCCTTTATTGTAAAAAAGCAACACAGAAATAAACTGAATTGGACTTGACCACTACGAGCCACTGCGTTTTAAAGCAAACCCTGCCCTTTCTGCATTAGATGCAAAACAGTGTTTTAAATCAGATTCATTAATGCATTTTCAAGCATTTCTTACTTGCCAAATCAAAACAATTTCAGGTGAGGTGTGGCCTCGTGTTTAACAACATCCCTAGTTCCTACTTCTTACTGCCTTAGAAGAAAACTGGATGCTCTGAATTCCCTTCTTTCCAGTCTGCAGTTTTTTATGAAATGACACTGAAATCCATAACTGAGATTGCTCCTGTTTGGCTGGTGCCTTGGAGCTGCCACCCTTTAGGGACTGAATACAAGCAAAAACCCAACCCTTCGGTTCACGTTATTTCACAGTACAAGGGGTCCCCTAAGCCTCTCCATTTGCTGATCTCTGCTGCCCTCTCCTGCAGGAGCTGGAAACTCTCCTTCAAGGATTTGAATGAATAAACCGCGTTTATTAAGGCTGTTAATGGTGACTTGTTTAAACCCCGAGGGGATAGGGCAGGAGTGTTAAGTTTAGGGGAAAACTGAAGTTGGAGAGGGAAAGTTAATTCAGGTTACTGAATGGAGTAAGGAAGAAAATTATTAATAACAATAATAATAATCATGGCAACAACAATAAATTAAATACGAGGAATAGATATATCCAGATATTGATGTATATTTGAAGGCTCTGCTAGGGAGATACCCAGCAAGAGCATAGCAAGTTTAAAAGTGGTAAGCTTATCTCCAGTGTGTATATAAGGAGGTAAACACTCTGTTGCTCACACAAGAAGCAGAGTAGCTGGTTTTCTGCCTTGACTTTCTACTGCAGCCAGTCAGGTGAAGCACAGACCATTCCCCACCTGGCAGATTTTCCATCTATGGCTCAGAAATCAAGGAACATCATCCTTCCACTGCCTTTGTGTGGTAGAAGTTGAGATCTGTGACTTCTTCAGTTTACATAAAAAATGACCATGTTATTCTGCATACAGAACCTTTGTGCACCCCTCTCCTCTCCTACAGAGTCTGATCTCCTCCTTTATTTCTCCCCTCCATTCTCAGCATTTCTTCATTCACTGATTTGCACTCTGCATATTGTGGTTTTGTTTTTCTTCTTCATTCCATCTACCTTTTCTGTGATTATTTAAGTCATTCAGCATTCCTTTGAATAAAAGCTGGGCAATACAAAGAACTAGACTGCCTATGAGATCTGCTTGGGAGAATTTTCAAGACTGCTTTCACACTACCTATTGGTTTGAAAGTTGAAGTCACATGGAATCCCAGACTGGTTTGGGTTGGAAGGGACCTTAAAGCTCATCCAGCTCCATGGGCAGGGACCCCTTCCACTAGAGCAGGTTGCTCCAAGCCCCTGTGTCCAACCTGGCCTTGAACACTGCCAGGGATGGGGCAGCCACAGCTTCTCTGGGCACCCTGTGCCAGCGCCTCAGCACCCTCACAGGGAAGAGCTTCTGCCTCAGAGCTTGTCCCCCTTGTCATAATACCATAAGATATATCCCAGTATATAGCAGAAGATACATATAAGACAAGTATATAACAGTATCGCACCATATCATGTACCGTACCATAAGATACTATCATAAAGTACCGGAATTTCACAGAAACACAAACATTTTAACAGTTCAAAAATGAAAATGTGGTAGAATGGGAAAGAGAAAAATGTACTTCTCAAATAATTCTGCGGCTAAGGAAAGCAGCCAGGAAGGATAAACAGATGATTTCAGTTCAGTTTGAAGAATATGTCTTGGCTTTTTGATAGGATGGTTGTGGCACAGAATAATAATAAAGCCCCCTACCCATTGGCTTAGCCCTACTGGGAGAAAAAGCTGCTACCAGAAAACATCAGGACCAGGTGAACACTGACAAATTACCTTCCTGCTCTGTTTTCATATTAGCAAGGTTGCTTTTTCTTGCAATGCATTAATCTGCCTTTCAGCTTGCTTTTAATCAAAGCCAGATTTAACTTTGTGGAGTGGAAAAGAAAGCAGATGCTGAGGTAAACCACAGAATAGAACTGGAAGAAACAGCCACAAAGAAAAGTCTCTTTGGCTTGATAAGTATGCAAGAACAATTTTTCTAGAGGGAAGGGAGAAAGAAAACACTCAATTTTGTTCCAGTTTGGAAAAATGGCTATGTCTGCCTTCTTTTCCCAGATGGAAGAAGAATGAGCTGCTTTGTACAGCGTTTTTGCATGCAGCAACTCCTATTTAGCTGTGCAAGGTACAAAAAGCAAAAAGTAAATGGTGATGATTTGCAAAACAGTCATGGGAATAAAACTTTTGGGTTGTCAGGAATTAAGAAACTTGCAAACAAGTACTCCAGATTAAGCAGTTGTTCTATGTGTTGTTGCATGCAAACAACTAGAAGTCAAGATACAATAGTTCAGTTACTGCAGACATCAGTTAAAATTTCAGATGCAAGAAATTACTGAAATAAGAACATGGTAAGAGAGAAGAGACTTGATATCTGCAACTTCACACCTGGGGTTTTGGTTTTGTTTGCTTTTAGTTGGGAGGGTTGTTGCTTGTATTTTGGGCTTATATTTTCTTCTTTTTAATGACGTTTTCCAGCTACTGATGGTACACACCATGAACACTTGATGTGTGCTACCTCCAATGCAAATGATTGTGTTGGTAACTTCAGATACAGATGTTGCAAGTCAAAGTTTGTAATTCAAAATCAAAACCAAACCCCTCACATATTTCTTTCTCCCCAGAGGTTTCAAAGCAAAGGCTTAGTTTCATGTTCTGCACAAGCAGCCTGAAGCCAGGCTACCCAAACTCCAGACTCTCACATCTGCACTCACCTCTCTGTGCCTTAGTAAGTGCACAGCAAACCAGGCGAGGGAACTGATCCAGCAAAATGTTAATCTAAAAACCCCACAAAGACCTTTAAACAAACAAACCCTGTTATTTCCCAGCCAGTTTGGCCTCCAGGCCTCCTTTGTGACTCTGCCATACAAGCACCAGCACAAGAAGAGCAAAAAGAGCATGGGTGCGAGGGAGGTGAACATGGGCACACAAGCACATCATTTACTGACCCAGCTCACCAGGGACTGACTTAGCCCTGTGTTTGTGCAATTACCTAGCTCCTAACTGAGCGGATAGACAGTACACTCTCCTTTCTTCATGGAAAAGACATTAGATGTAGCCAAAGTGCTGTAGAGATATGCCAGATTATTCAAAGAATTAAGAACAGAACAAGAAATGCTTTCGGGGGAATTCTTCCATCAGTCAAGGGAAAAAGACTGATTAATACTATTTATATTCAAGAGAATTAGCTTATCTCAACTTGTTCAGGAGAAACTGCAGAGTAACATCGGGGTGTTCTTGGTCAGCAGAGGTGTGGATGCTCAGAGAAACCTTTCTTCAGCACGTAGCTTCAGCTTTAGGTTGAAACCCTTCCAACCAGGGCAGCTCTGCCAAGTCTCCTCTCTCCAGCCAAAAGCATAGCTCAGTCCTGCTTGTCACCAGCCCCAAAATAGGGAGCAGAGCAACAGGTACATAGCAAGAGAAGGTCAAAAGCCACTGACCTCTTTAATAAGAAAAAACATGCCTTGCCATCCCGAGAGGCCAAGAAAAGACTTTCTGACTGTTTCCAGTTGGCAAAGGCCAAAAATAATTCAGAAGTTGTAAAGGTGCTTCTGATTAGGAGGAAAGATCAAATTATTCTCAAAATATGAACTTATGTTCATATGGCTCTTGACATGCATAATTCTCTGGTTTCAAAGATACTTCCTCTGGCAAGACAAGGAGCGGAAATCCTGTGCAAAAAGGAGTGTAAAGCTGCTGCATTCATAGCTGTGTACCAGTGCCCAGGATGCCCCTATCACCCACAAATTTAACAGCTTCTTTGCAAGTATTTTCTCAGCCAAATTCTCTTAAAGTGGAAAAATTAACTTATTATTTAATAACTCATATTTTCCATCCCCAGAGATCCCAGTTGTTCTCCAGACACTACGCCCATTGCTTTCATACATATCCTCTTGTTCCCAGGGCCGTTTTCCTCTGCAACAGAAAGGTGGCTGCTTACCAAACCAGCAAGTAGTGCACAAAGAAGTTCGTGAAGGAGCCAGAACAGAAGAAAATTCCTCAAGATCACATAAACTCTCTTCTGACTAAAAAGGATGAAGAGAGTTTCTTTTAGCTCAGATTATGAGAAAACTTGCAAATCTACAGTGTAATGGATAGTGTGGAACACAACTGATGGAGTAAGTCAATGTGGTCTCAGAAGTCTTGTATTTTAGAGCTGGAGGTTATAGTACTGAAATACCCTCTCCTGTATGTACAGAACTAAACACTGTGGTAATGACAGAGTAGCTTCCTCAGCAGAAACAGAGCCAGCCAAGGTGGGGAGAAAGGCAAAGCAGGCAATGGTGCTCCTGGTATAACCAGGTTAGCATCTCCTCCTCCTCCTCCCCTTCTCCTTTATTTCCCAGCGTAGACCAGAGCTTTTATTGCCATAGCACCACGCTATAGCTCCAACTTGGCTTACGAGGTGGTTGCTTTGTTTCATTTACTGCTGAATTTCTGTGCTTCAGTATCATGGCTTAGTAGTAGGAAAAAAGCAAAAATGGGAGGGTAGCACAGAAGCAGAGCTAAAACAGAACAGCCTATTCCCAGCCAGGGTAGTTTTGCTGCCATTCATCCATACACAACTTCATACTTTGCTCTTCATCTGAAAAACTGCTTCTCTGTAAATAAAGGGGAAAAGGAAGAAAGAAAAAACCCTTCTCTCCCAAACATAAAAAACCAACACAAAATACCACAAAAATCAAAACAAGTGTTCAGAGGTGGAGCCCTGAGAACTGAGGCTGGAAGATAAGACCAACTTCTTGACATGGTGAATGAGGAGTGCACAGTGATGTGATCAAAGCTGTGGTTCTCGGAAAATGACACCTGCACCAGCAATCTTGCTACTGTTTTGTAACACAAGATAATGGTAGAGCTGAAGTGAGAGAAAAGAATTACACAGTAAATTTGGATGAGATACAGAGCCTGGAGAAGATGCATTATATGGAGACCATCACCAAAACTTTCTGATATAGCTTGGATGTAAACATGAGATAGATACTAATTCTGCTAGTACCATAAACCACCAGATTAATTTGTTGCTTATATAAAGCATGACTAGAGAGAGAAACCAAAAAGGTAAAAAGAGATGTGGCTAAATAACTGGCAGATGTAGAGACTTCAAATAAGAGAACATGGGTATTTGACAATCACTGTTATATGGCGTATTAAAACTAAATAAATAAATCTAGTAGTAGAATACCCTGAGTATTTGGAAATGTGCTGAAATTAGTATTTTAGAAAGTTTAATAGCAGAATTAGACAAACTAGTAGTATATCTCCAAACCTGTGTGTGCTGTACTGCACTTTGTGGTGAAAAATGTTTGAAGAGTTGTTCTGACTCCCAGATCACAGAGGGAGCACGTTTTACAGGTTCTCCAAGGGAACCAGTCTACCTTCTGGAGAGACACTTCACACCTTCTGTTCAGACTGCGGTTAGAGATGCCATACCAGAATGAAGAAGAGAATCTGAAAGTCTTCCTGATAGCCCAGTGTACTGGAACAACCTTGGAGATGGTAACTGAAAAATACACTCAGAAAAGACAGGCATGTAGAAATACAGTAACCTTTGCCTTTGTATAAGTGACACTCTAGATCCTGCAACCATCAGTGATGAGAAAGCATCACTGTCAAAGGCTAGAAGCTTCACCAGGAGGGAATCATGAGTATTTTGTATTATACTACTAAGGAACTGTGATCTGTAAAGACATATGCTGTGCATGGCTCTTCAGTTAAGATCTATGCTTGCTTCTTACAAGCCACTGTAAAATTCCATTCACAAATACTGGAAAAAACCTTTTCAAAGGGCCACCAAAATGACATCAGTGCCTGAAAGAAAACGACCACACACAAAAAGAAGCACAAAGATGAACTTTTTTGCAACTGAAATTTGTTGTCTATAGCTTCTTATTGGTGACAGCAAGTGAAATAGGAACCTGACAAGTCTAATATAACTCTAATAATCTCCTCCTACACCAGAGTGAAAAGTAATGACAGAACACTAGGGTTTTTCTTAAAGCACCTGTTGTCATCTGGTTTGAACACTATATAATACTATCGCTGAGTAACCTTCTGGAAAGCAGTCACTGAACTGGAGTTTGTCAGTGGGAACTGCATTGAACTTTAGGCAGTATTTGTTACATGAAGCAGTGGTGACAATGACATGGGGTAAAAAAGTATTCTCAACTTATGGATCCGATTCCCAGAGAGAAAACCATTGAGTATGGTTTAAACATTCTTCTTTGCCACCTCCTGAGTTAGGAGTCTAACAGCCAACCTCGATTTACTTGTAGCAGCTGCTGCACTGCTCATAACGTGTAATCACAAACTCCCATCATCCGTGATTCCTCCTCCTGCTGCTGCTGCATTAACACATAAGGAAAAGTAGGAAGGTGGAGGGAGAAGTTTATGTTAGGAAAGGGAGACAACAATTTCAATGAATATCGTGGAAATAAACCTAGTATCATGGAATTGCTTATCTAAGCTTATCAAGGCTGAAATCAAACTTAAGCTTCCCTTCCTCCAGCAGGCATAGGGGGGCACCACTTACCTTCTGCAATTGCATTTTGAGTATGATGTTAGTTGATTCCCTTCTTTGAGTATACACATTTTTTCTTCCACAATTATGTCCAAGCTAAAAAGCTATTTAAATCTTAAAACAAACAAACAAGTTAAACACAAAGAAATTACAGAGTTTCAAAAATAACTAAAACCCAATCTAGATGCTCTATTTCAGATATATTTGCATGATGTATTTTCAGCTACATTTTGCAAACCCCACCCATTTCCCATTAAACAAGCTGTGATCATCCTTGTTTTCTGTCTCTAGGGTCAACTGCTGCAAAACATTGTCTTAGGCTTACTCAGACACTGAGCATATTAACATTCTGGACCAGGTTCTCTTGATGTATAATATATATCTCTATCTGGTTGCAAAGTCTCTAAATTAGCAAACTGTTTGCATTTTAATGGAAGTAAATTATAAATTTGCAACACAGTACTAATCATTTTTACACTGCAATAAAGTAATTCATTTTGTCATTTTCCATAGATTATTCCCCTTGAGTAAAATATATGCATATGTGTGTGTGTGTATATATGTATATGTATGCACACACAATATATAAACACTTTTGGAGAAATACTTCAGAAATTGATCCAAGTTTGGCTATTTTAGACACTGTTAATCAGTATGATTAATTTACAGATATTGCCTTTATTGTGAGGCACATCATACTCTAATTAAAACTCTAATTAGGGCTTGCTTATATTGAAACTAAGCTGCTAGACTATTTTCATAGAATCCTAAAATGGCTTGAGTTGGAAAGGACCTTAAGATCATTCAGTTCCAACCCCCCTGCCATGGGCAGGGATGCCTCACCCTAGATTACTTTCTAGTCTTTTAACTACAGCTAGAACAAGTAAAATTTGTTATCATAAAACTGAAATAATTTGGACTTATCTTCTTTAAAAATCGCATCAGGAAAAAAATAACTGCTTTTAAGATCAGGTACTACCACAGGAGCCCCATGAGAATATTTATCATAAGCTTCTCTCAGGTTGTAAAACCACTAGCTGAATGTGAACGCATAGATCTGGAAAGAACATGTCTCTAAGACTAAATAAGCTTCACACAGATGTACAAACTTCAGAATGCTTCACTGCAATGAAGACAACTCCTCCATCCCCTCAGACTTAATTGTATGCATGGGTTTTTGTCAGTCATACAAGTCCAAACTCATGTATATGATAATGAAAGGGATGACCATCACTAGTTATGTTGTTAGACATACTCCATCTAGAGGTTCTTCACCTAGACAACTGCAATGTCCAAAATCCTCCTCATTTATGGATGAAGAACCTGGCCTTTTGCAAATGAATCTTGAAAATAGCTACTGAATAATCTGCTCCAACAATCAAACATCACGCTTAATTAATATAAGACGCATGTTCAAGGAGTGGATAAAGAATCTCTATACATTGGCTTGAAAACCCAATTCTACCATTTCTTCATTGCCAGGAATAGTCAAACACAGGGTCCAGAAATATGGCTGCATTACAGACTTCACTGACAGCAGCTTTAAAATGCAAACCCTGGAAAATACAGATTATAAACTTCCATTGCCACTTGAACTATTCACAGTGGTTTGAGGAAAGAATTCTCTAAAGGATTTAAAGGAGTTAAAATCATATTTATTGGAAACTTAAAAAATTATTTGGTTCACTTACTTTAAATGTTCCAAACTCTCATGCTTGTCCTTCAAACATACAAGTGAGAAACTTCTCACATTTCCTTCTGTACAAGCCAATTATACATCAGTCAGTTATCTGTATTTTTTTAAACAACTTCTAAGCCAAAGTGACAAAAGCATCTGAAGAGTCAAGAGGAACATTACATGAACTAGGAAGGGTTTAAAAAGCAAGACTTCACCGACATTGAGCATTGCTGAACGCATTTCATATTCCTGAGAATCCCAGACTGGTTTGGGTTGGAAGGGCCCTTAAAGCCCATCTAGTTCCAAGCCTCTCCAGAGGAGAGCTGCTCCAGCCCTCAGAGCATCTTCGTGGTCTCCTCTGGACTCACTCCTAAAGGTCCACATCTTCCTTATGTAAATGTACCTGTCTCCTAGACAAAACCAGGATGTGCAATGCTTGCTGGCATCACCTGAGAAGCAAGGAAAAGTCTTGTATTATTGCCTGTGGGGTAGCATGAGAACAGGAAGGAAATTATTTTCTTTCATTACCCATTTCTGTGCTTTTAAAAATCAGGAAGTGCAGACAATGTCCTGCTCTGATTTGACTTGTAAAAATTTTACATTTGCTAGTTAAGCTTGGGAATTCATACTCCTCAAACCCAATGCTGCATTGGTACTAATAAGGAAAATGTGACTAGCGTGTATAAAGCATAATCACTTTATGTAGTAAAACCAGCCCTAAGCATTGTTCCGGTCCTGAAGGGAAAATAACAACAATTACACAATAAGCATTCAACCCCAGTGCAACAGATGACATTTTTGTATTAAATCAAGACACACAGAGATTTTAAAGGCTTTTTATTTATTTAGTGTGACTGCATTATTAACTAAATAAACTTTTCAATCACTTTTACGCTACCATCACAAAGGTTTCATTTGGGAATGCCACACAATATTCTGCAACCTTCACACATAAGTTTATAGAAACATTCAGTATTAAAAGGTCTTTGCAATGTGTTTCTTTTAAAAACATTTACAAATCCAACTGTATATTAAAGCAAATTTGTTTTCCAAGAGACCCACTGACAAACAATTCTACGTGATCTCTCAAAGAACAAGTTTTGAGCGCTTACATTAACTGTGTAGTAACCTTGTCCATGAGTACTGCTACCAAAAACAAGAAAAGGAATTGAGGAGTGCTGTAGTAATCCATGTGAGCCAGAATTTAGGACATTATTAATGATAATTAATTTTCTTAACTCTGCTGCTCACCAGTTGATACTTAAGGTAAACCTCATTGCATCTTTTTTTCCCAACCTAAAGTCACTACATAAGCTTTTTGTACTACATTGAACATAAAAGTACTTTATGGTATATGTAAGATGTGGCAAGAAGTAGAGATACACTGCAGTTAAAATGTTTTTCTGTTTAGAGTAATGAAACTCCCATTTTTGATCTGTATAAAAAACATCATTATTGAAAAGTCTAACTTCAACTTTTATCAGAAATGCTATTTTAGATATGAACTAAAAGGTTTATGGAGTTAAAGATGTCCTGAAGCTGGTGCTCCTCTAGGAGGGACTGTAGAGCACATATCCACAAATACTCAAACATAAAGAGAATCCAATGCACTATGACTTTAAGTAGACAAGCCATGAATTACACCCACATGAAAGACCTTTTACATGATACAACTCTTCACTACTGCATACTAAACTTCAGTAGCTCCAACAACTTGGTTTAAAAAAATAGTTTTATTTTTTAGCCAAGACTAATTTTCACATGCCAGAGTCTTCAATTTACAAGGGGGATTTAACATCAGCATCCACTCAGCTGTGAAATTTCTCAGTCAATCAGCAATAAATAGAAAAGATGTATGTGACATAAGAAACAATAATGCAAACGAATACCTAAATACTGGCGCAAAAATGAGAAAATAGATTATTGGTGGCATCCTTAAGTATCTGGACCATAAGATGTGTTAGCATAAAAAGTAGCTAATGTAACAACACTTTAATTGAAAAACCAGGACATTTCATGGATTTTTGGAATGTTTCATAAGTAAACCTGCTAAAGATTCCATTCCAGACAGTTAAAAAAATGACGTACATTGAACTGACTTAACATAACAGTAATTTTAAACAGAAAAATTGGATTGAGAAAACACAACGTTCCAGGAAAGAATTTTTTTGTGTTTTGGGATCTACATTTAACCTTTAAATATATTTATATTTCTACAGTACAGATTGAATCATTTATACATATAAATACAACAGTAGTAAAGAACTATAAAGATTTGATTTTTAGATGTAAATGGACTAGACTTTACACAGGTATAGAACTCTTTCAGCACAGTTTTCAATTTGATTTCTGCTATAGCTGAAAAAGTTGGAAATATTCTTGTATAATTTTATCATGGGCCTCTTTCCCCTCTCGTGAAAGTGAAGACAACTTCAACACAAAACCAAACATGAAACAGTTCTTCATCTCGCCTTCCACCCACATTTAACAATATTTGCTCAAATCACACGTATCAGCTATTACAGTGATCCGAGGGAAAAATGTTCTTTCACGCAGTGGAATCTCAGTCTGACAGACAACCCAGATCTCCTCAGAAACATGAAATTCTTACTCTTGTGTCACTTCTTCTTTAGGCTGTTTGAGCTCAGTCAGTAACTCTTTACCACTTTCCCCTGCTTTTGAGGCAAAGAGAAGAGCTCCCTGTTTAAAGCCCAGCAACTTCAAGCTTCTCGCATAATCTGCGTATACAGCATGGATCAATTTATGTGAATGAAGCATTAAGGAAAACACAAATTAGTAGCAAATTAGTAGCAAAATGAAGAAATTCTGTATTTGTTTTGCTTTTTATTCTCGCTCCTTAGCTCTCCCCAGCTGAAAATGCTGAACACTATGGAATTGAGCGCGTCCTCAGCAAGTTTGCCGACGACACCAA
>NW_009927513.1:0-22532 GCF_000696875.1 Nestor notabilis | reverse complement strand
GTATGGGAGTAATGGGGTTGGGGGTACTGGGATGCTGAAGTTCTGGGGCACTGGGGTTGGGGGTATTGGGGTGCTGGGTTGCTGGGATGGGGGGTGCTGGTATGCTGGGACACTGGGGTTGGGGGTGCTGGGGTGCTTGGCATGTCCCGCTGTCTGAAGCCTGGGAGAGAGGAGCGAGAGGGAACCAGACCTCGTCTGAGGAAGCGTGTTCCCGCTGAGCCTGGGGCTGGGTGACAGACAGCGCTGCAGGGGCTGAGCACCCTTTAATCTCTGCTCTCAGGACATGATGAATGACGGAGCGAGCAGGTGTCTGGAGATGGTGCTTCACTCAGTATGTCTCTCCCACATGACCTGGATGCATTTCTGCATCCCGCGATGTCCTTTAATTTGGGATTATTGTCTCCTCTTGGAAAGGTTAATTTTGTTAGAGGAGTGGATCTCCATGCCCAGTTCTTCACGGCTTCATTTATTCTGGCTTTCATGTTTTGATCCCTTCAGTGCTTTGATCCCTCTTTCCTGCCATCCCGAGATGGAAGAAAAAGGGAATACCCAGGTTGGGACCTAAGTGTGTCCCTTAAGCTGAAATTAGGGGGAAAAAAATACATCTTACATCCTCAGGATCTGTAGCGTTCCTGAAAACCCAGCACAACCCAGCCTTGCAAGGGCCAGCACAAACGTCCTGCCAGGACCGAGGTGGCCACAGAAGTGGACAGATGACCACGTGCTGTGCTGCAGGGTTAGCAGGCACCCGGTCAGACCGTGGCTGCGTGCTGCAGGCTGCCATCCCTGGGACCTGCAAAAGGCACTGACAGCAGCTCCGGTGAAAAATTGCCCTAATTTGCTGCTATCATAATCAGGCCAAGAGGAGAAGCAGCAGCTCCTCTTTGCAGTGGCTGCTCACAAAGCTGCTCTGTGGGAAACCTGCCTGAGATTCAGCGCGTGGGGAGAGCGGGAGGGAGTCCTAAGGCCTTGCAATAGCATCATCTTCCACTCCAGCTGCTACCCCAAGCACAGGAGTTGCCCTCTGTGCTGGTTTAATTAGTTGCTGCTTGTAATTAGAGTTTATTTGTATTAATTAGCTTAAATTATCTATTTGTGAGTCGCTCACAGTGCACTGTCAACATGTTCAGAGCCATACACGCCTCAAAGAGTCAGCTCCTGCCCTGAGGAAGGCCTGAGCTAAAACCAAACTGTCTCAATACAGCATGCTCCAAAAGTGCCTTTTTTTCCCCCTAAGAAACCTGTTGCATTTAAACTTGATAAATACTTGGCTTTGCTGCCCCACCACTGACTGACCAGCACAAGGAAACAGGTAAAAATTAACCCTATTTAATAACAGGGTGTTGTTATTAAACAATAATGATGATGCATTTGTCCTGGGCAGAAGCAGGAGGTGGGTACCTCTTGCACAGGAGAGCTTGAAGTTGGGGAGATGGAGAACAGGGACTGAGCAAGAGATGAGGGAACAGCCACATGGGTTTTTAGGAGATAAGCAGCTTTATTAAGAGAAGATGAGTACAACAGGGAGGGGAAAGGGGAGGAAGAGGTGGCCCAAAGTCAGATGGGGAGTTACAGAGGCCAGACGTGCCGTGCATTGGAGGAAGCGTGGTTTAAGGCTGCGCTCAGCATCAGCTCAGCTGCGATTCAAGCTGGTTGCAGCAGAGACGTGATGTTCCCCACAAGTGGCCTTTATCTGCAGCAGGCAGCAGCAATCATTATTCTGCTTCCAGACTCAATCGGTTACGCCAAGTTGCGTTTCCCAAGGAGGCCACGATCTGTTGCCTCCGTGTAGAAGGATGTAAAATACAGAGGCACATGCCTGGAGCAGGTGAGTGCAGGGAACTCCACGGAGCAGCATGTCCTCAGGGGGAAGCATAAAGGAAAAATCCCCAAACTGATGCCTAACACTGGAACTTCAGCAATTGGAGTTGTTTACAGAGATACATAAACAGTTCCACAAAGAGAAAAGGCAGGTATCCAAGAGCTGTTTAAGCCAGAGAGAAGAGACGTGGCTCAAACCCACAGCTGCAGACTGAAGCCAGACCAATTGAAATGAGAAAATAGGCGTTAATTTTATCAAAATGAAGTTGATTAGCTGCTGGAACAAATGACTGGGGAAAGGGAAAGTCTTTCCATATGATAGCATTTACTAATCAAGATAAGATGCCCTTTTACAAGATAGGCTTCAGCCAACCCCTAGTTCCTGGCTTGAGCAGAGCAGGGATGGTGTGAAATGGAAGTGGTCTCTGCTCTGAGTAGATGAAGAAGTGACTTTGTGGTTCCACCTGGCCTTCAAGGGAATGAAGACTCTGCTCTTGGTGTGTATTTCTAAATCCCTCCTGGATCACTGTGATGGTGCTGCATGGGGTTGTCTCCTTCTCCATAGCAGCTGGGGAAGGGTGGCCAGAGGTTGATCAGACTCAGCTTATCTGGCTGGTTTTCTGCCCTGTCCTGTCAGCTCCACTGGGGTGTTGGTTTGTGTGGGACTGGTGGTGTAGAGCTGGGTTGGGTCTCTCTGCATTCATCACCCCTGGTTAATGTGAGGCTGCCCTTCCAGTCTGACCCAAGGCTTCTGCAGGGGCTCTCTTCCACTTTGAATATTTGTGCAGTTACTTTTCACACTTAAGGTGTGAAATATTGTCCTGTTGTTGGAGTTGTGGCTATTCCAAAGTTAGAGTGGTGTTTCTGCATCCTTGTCATCTTCAGGCTGTTTTGAAGGGGTCAGGGTGCCTCTTCGTTTCAGTCAGTGCTGCCATTGCAAAGCATAAATGCACATGAGCAAACTTCCCTAAAGTTTGGGTGTTAGTGGCAGTCTAGGGAAAGCAATGAGGGTTCAGCTCTTGTCCTATCTCTGCTAGTCAACCACAAAGCACTGACCTACATTTGGGCAACACTGTAGAACTACTGGCAGTTACTTGGTCCTATATGCAATTGCAGCCACAGCTGGGCAAGGAGCTGTCTCGCCTCTGGATTGTGCTGTGCACATGGAGGAGAATTGGGGAATGCTCAAAATAAGAAGCTAGTTTCACTTGCTGCTTCTATGAAAATGAGGCAGCTGCAGAACTTGCTAGGAAGAACAGGCACAAAAGCCAAAGGGTGGGATGTGCTACATGTTAATGGTGGTGGAAAGGAAGACCACAAACAGGACTGACTGGTTTGCAGTGAGTGAGAGTTACCACCCTGGGAGTTACTGGGAGGATGTAGCAGGGACCTGTTTCGCTCCCTTTGCAAGCTGAAGGTCTGGTGGTGTCTTTCTGTTGGGCACAGGAGATAAAGGATTGTTAAAGCAGGATTTCACCTTGAACAGGAGGGTCTGAGGGACTTATGTCCAACAAGACTACAGGAGCTTTGTGCTTCCTCACTGCAGTCAGTTGGTTTGGCTCTCTGTACATGAGAGGGCACGAAAGGGAGATGAAATGTTCCTTGTCTCTTCCCTTTGATACACTAAAAATGCAGTGTATTGTGCTGGTGCTTTGGAAAGGCCCCTCCTGTGCCCAGCTGCTGCCCTGGGCACTACCTAAGCCATCTCTGTTTGTGTTCCAGGACATGCCCTGGGATGCTGCCTTGCACAGTATCCATTGCCCTTCCCTGTGGATAAGCCTTGTGGGAGGCATGGGTGAATAGAAATGTGTGTGGTGCTCGGGTTTTCCTATGATTCCCTTGATTAATCCAAGTGAGGCAGCTCAGTGAAGGGCAGAGTCCTTTCCTCAGTAGGAGGTGGTAGAAGAGAAGAGAGCAGCAGGCACCTTCTGGTAGGTGATAGAGTTGAGGGCATTAGTGTCCCTAAGGCATTAGTGTCCCTAAGGCAATGCTCATCCTCCGTCTGGAAATGCGCTGGACCAGCCAAATCATCCCTCTCTGCTGTGTCCTGGCACGGTCCAGGCTCTATTGGCAGGCTTGGGGAGGAACATTAATGAAAACAAGTGTTTGGCTGGAGCTACTGTAGTGCCACAGACCTGGAGAAACAAGGAAAAAGAGCCCAGCCCTTCTTTGATTAGTGAGAGCAATCTGGTGCTGCAAGCTGATGCCGGAGGAAAAGATAAGAGAGAAGAAAAAGAACAGCTATGGAGAGCAGAGGAAAACACTGGGCAGAAGATCTGCAGCAGAATTAGATGAAAGGGAGCCATTTATTTGTAAATAAGATGCTAGACTGTGCTTTCATGTGCATTCTGGACAGCTTCTAATGCTATGGGTATATATAGAGTTAAGACTTTACTGGCATTAGAGACTCCTGAGAAGAGGTTGTTAACCCCATAGACCTACGCAGTAGCTGGTCCAAATCTGTTCTGTGCCAGTCTAAGTAAGACTTATTTGAACCCAAGCTGTGCTCACATGGAGGCTCATCTTCCCTTTTCACCACTGGTTTCATGTTTGAAATCTCTCTGTAGGAAGTCAGTGTGGATGCTCCATGATTCATTCCCATGAGGAATGAATTTCAGGTCCCCATATGGTCACAGAGGCAGAAGAGGGAGCAGATGTACAAATCTGCCCTGGCATTTGAGGAATATACACAGTGATTCTCTTTTTTTATTGTCACAATTGCTTCCTCTTGGCTCCTGATTAGGCTTTAGGAACAACTAGGAAGGAGGCTGCTGCCTGAGCAATCCATCCCAGGATTTAAACCCAGCCTACTGTGTGGTCTGTGTGATCCCTGGGATTCAGCAGGGTCCACTTACTGAGGTCAACAGAAAGAGCATCTTGCTTCCTGGTTTCGGAGGAGGTGCATAGTTAAATTTGGGATTATTGGTAAGAGAAGAAGGGTAACTTTCTTTTGAAGTGCTCTGGCTGGATAATAGATCTTTGGGCAGAGAACTGGAAAGAGCTGCTCTTTGTAGAGGGCTAGAGGACGAGATGTTTGCAGTAAGGAAACTGTCTCTGCTGCAATGAATTATTGGGCAGAAGTGGGTATTTGGGAGCATTTCAAGCTTCTATCCATGCAGCTCTGACTGGCACCCAGCCCTGCAGTATTTAAGCCTAAGGGGCACCTTGCTGAAATACTGCAGGGCTGTTCAGCAACCAGTAAAGGGCTGGGTTATGTCCTGCAGGGACATCCCGGTGTACAGGAATTTGGGGATCACTGTGTGATAGTGCAGATGCAGAGGATCTTCCTGGTGGCATCCCTGTTTTAAAGTTTATCAGAGTGTTCCCTCAGAGACTTCGAGTTTCACACAGGCAATAATCTAACTGGAGATATACCCCTATAGACAAATGTACTCCACATAGATGAATGGAAGTCTGAATGAGAGGCAAAGCTCCACAACGAGCTGTCTGTGTAATTAAAGAGCTGCAGTGAGATGAAGTAGGAGATGGAGAGGAGAGATAGTTGCAGGCGCTGAGAAACAGAAGTGCTTTCAAGTATTTTACTACAGGGATAACTGGAGAATTCATCAGTAGCCTGATACTCTCCTTGTGCTGTCCTTCACCAGGTGACCCAGAACCCTCCAAATGCTGACAGAGGTGTGAGCACTGAACTCACTTTAGCTCTAAGGGCTGCAGGGCTTTAAGTCAGAGCTAATATCTGTGTCTTGGCCTGATGCATGCTGTGATCTTGGTTTTGCTTGTGGGTCGACTACAGCCCCCTTTGCCTTGGGCTAGGTGAAGAGCCACTTGTGCCCAGTGATGCTATGAAGGTGGCGAAGGGCCAAGTGCTGTCATTGGAAACCAGCTGTGAATTAATACTCGGTGTGTGATTAATGTGCTTTTTAAATGCATTCATGTCCTGTCGCACTGGCTGCGGCTCTTGTCACATTTCGTGTTCTCAGAACACTTATTAGCCTTACAGATCCCTTGATTATTGCTTTCTCTTTTATAATTAAGCCATGAAACTCAGCATGGTGCAGCTTATGTGGTATTAATTCATGGCTGGCGTATTCTGCCTGTGCCCTAGGATAAGGCTAAATGCTGGCAGCTGGATTGCTCTCTGCACAGTTGCTATTCTGAAATGTTTTAATATGATTATAACAATCACATCCTGTGTGCATATGGGCAACTCAGGGCCACAAGCAGTGGTGAGATGTGGTCTGATGTCCCTAGGGGCAGGATGTGCCCCTGGCAGTGCTGTGAGATGGGTCATCCTCCTGCCCCAGGCGCTGGCTGATGCTCTGTAGGTTGGTGCTATTAACCCTGCTTCATGCAGAGTGCTCTCCACCCTCTGCTCACCCTTCTCAGGACATGCCTGGCAAAATGTGAGTCTTGTGAGTTCTGTTTCACTCCTTTTTGCTCTGGCTTTTCGCCATATGAGGTTTAAGATGAAGCCAGGATTTCCTGTGAGGCTGCAGCTCCATGTCCACTTTTTGTCCGCAGCAGCAGAAATGGCTGTTTGGATAGTTTTCCTCCTGGCTGGTTGCTTCTGCCTCCAGTTTAACAGTTTGTGTGGCCACATGAGGAGCTGAACAGGGAACAAACCCACCATAAACCACGTCTGTTCTACTTAGTTTTCTGTTTTCTCTCTCCTGGGAATTAGCTGTAGGAGTGACTGTGCTGAAGGAACTGGAGCTCAGCGCTACTGGACGGGAAGTCACTGGAGTGCCCCAGCACCAGTGGCCCAGCCAGTGCTGGTCCAGAGGTAACAGCATCAATGCAGACTTCATCAGGTCTCTGCTGGGCCACTTTCTGTCTCTGTTGGCTGAGTCCAAGCAGCTCCACAGCCCTGAGGCTTGAGGCAGAGCAGGCAGTAAAGGGCTCCAGCATCTCTGTCCACATGGCTCTGGTCTCTACATGTGCTGAAAGTCCAACCAGACTTCAGATGTGGGGACAAAGTGCTGCAGTGCCAGCTATTGAAGAACACACGTATCGGTGCTCCTCATCTACCCTAGCCATGAGGGAAACAGCCTGGAAGCTGCTGGAGCCAGGGTGTGGGATGTCTCCATGTACAGCTGAACGGCCGTGCTCCTCATGGACCAGAGACACCCCAGTGCAGTGGCAGCTCCACTCTACTGAGTGCATGTTAGTTATACACATATGCATGCTGCTCGAGTTATTGATTAGTACTAATCAAACCATTTCTGCAGAGACCTGAATGCTTCTGTTTCCAAACACAGTGCCAAAATCTATGCGCAGGATGTAAAGCCGTAGTGCAGAAACTCTTCGAGCTCAGATGTTTCCATGGAGATGGGTCTTTGATCTCGGTGTAATAAATAAAGGGTGGAGAAGATGCTCCCAAACTAGAGAAGCAGGCAAGGCTGATCCCTACGGGGCAGAAGTTCTCAACAGGAATTAAGGTGACAGGAGGTGTCTCTTTTTCTTCCCCTCCATGATGCTATGTCTGTAGTAGCAGCGAGGTTGAGCTGTCTGCCCGCCAGCACTGCAGCGTATGCAGAGGACGTGCCTTTCATCCAGCCAGGCAGTGTGCTACACCTTTGAGCTGGCTAATTTAGTGCTGCTGAAAAGTCAGACCTTTGTCTGCACAGCAGTATTCACCCTGTGCTGCGGGGCTTAGAGAGCAATGACACAGGGTTTTAATACCAGTACGAGACATGCTCGTTTGACTGACTGTGGTGAAGCAATGCGAGGAATAAGAACAGCGCAGAAAAGTGCTGCATTTGTGGATAAAATATAGAGGGGAAAATCACATTTTGCTTTGGCACAATGTGCAAAATAGAAGTGTTTAATATGCTGATGTGGAGATAGTGACCAAAGGCAACAGTCAATTTGGTTTTATCCACATGGATGAGTTTTGACTGCATTGGTGCTGTTAGAGCTGTCGGCAGGATCAGGGTTGTTACTCCTGGCACTGGGAACTGAGGCTTCAGTGGTTGGGGCTGAAAGAGAATTCATTAGGAAAGGGCATAATTAGCTTCAGAAGGCCCTGAGAACTGCTGCTTGGAGTAAGTGTGGTCGCACATACTGTGGTAGGATGTTTCACACCACCATGTGCTGCATCCGCAGCTGAAGGTGACCTGTTGTGTTCAAGTGCCTGGGTCCACAGTGGCTGGTGTGTGTGCTGCCAAGCTGTGTGTGCACTTCTGGCTCCGTTGGGCAGCCGGGTGGTGGCTTTTCCTGGTCACTTTTGATCTGTTCAGAGGATGTTGACAGATCCACCTCTTTATTTCTGCTACCAGCACAGCCACAAGCAGGTTTTCCTGCAGTGTATAAGAGCATGTGGGATGAGCAAGTTAGTGTGTACAGCCTGTTGCAATACTTTTTCTTTCCTTTTATTAAGATTCCTTACTCAGATGTGTTGTGCTCTGCTTAGGGTCTCTCTGATTCATGGGTTTGCAATACTCCACCCAGCAAAATGGTGTTTAAGAACCTATTACGGCTTCCTTGCACCCAGTACCACCACTGCTTTCATTGGAGCAAGTGACCCCTCGGTGTCCTGCTGGATCCCAGAGTCCTTAACCATCACTTTATGTGATTTTAAAGTTCTGGTTTAAATAATTTATTTGTAAGGGTATATGTTGTTCTGCAGCTCTGAAAATGTCACCATCTTTTCCAAACATTGCAGAAACCTTCAGTGTTGAACACAGCCCACGGGTTCACTTTAGAAGCTGATGGGGGGGTGTGTGTGCATCTTGATTTTGTTGTTATTTCCACTGACCCTCACTGGAAATACTGTCACGTAGCTCCTTGTTTTTAATAAGAGGACCATTTAGCTGAGAAAATGGTGTTGTTGTCTTATGCATTAGTTCACTGGGAAGAAATTCTGTTGAAAGAGCATGCGATATTAAAGGTATTTTGAATCAAACTCATTTCCACTCATTTCAGAGCCTTGTTTTCACAGGGCTCTTTGTCAGAACCTAAGGCATGAAATACCCTGACGGGTCAAAGTTGAGGTTACTAGACAGTAATGAAAACAGCATTTTTATCCTCTATTACAGGGACAAGGCGGGATCGCTGTGCAGCCACAGCCGTTTGTCTCGCGGTTGTGACAAGCCTGCATGGATGCTGTCACTTAGCAACCACTGCCATTTGTGTTCTAACTGCAGCTTTTCTGTTGTTGGCACGTAATGAGTTGTAATCACAAGATCAGTCCCACCAAGGGTGTTTATCTTGGGGAGTGATGGGCTCCAGGGCTCACCTGTGCCACTGCTCAGCCTGCATAAGGGCTAAACCAGGATTTCATGAGTAATAGATAATGCACCTTAATAAGGGTTTGTTCTGGAGATGGCTTGGCTGGGCCAAGTCATGTTCCAAGCCTGGATTCACCACTTGCCAGACTTGGCTCTGCAGCTCCTTCATGCTGGTCACAGCCCAGCCCAGAAGCTGGTTTGAGGCCAAAGCTGTAAGCATGGTGGTGTTGAGGGACCAGCTGGGGCAGGCCTCAATGTCCCTGTGCCCAGCAGTGCAAGCTCCCTGCTCCCTTTATAATGACCCTGCCTGAAAGCTCAGGGAATAGGGGATCAGTGGAAACTGGAAATAGGAGGACCAAGGAATAATTAAATGGGAAAACTGGAAGTGTTATCTATCCTTTAAGGGTAATTCTCACCTATCTTGCACTGAAAAGGAGTCCTGCTGCAGTTCAAGCCCTAATGCTCTGCAGGAGCTCTTTAAGGTCGTGGTTTTACTTTGCTTTTGTTCCAGTCTAATTGGGCAATGTCTCAAAGCAGCGGGTGCACGCTCTGTCGCAGACAGCACGCTCCTGCCCTTGCACAGAGTTTAACAACTGGGCAACTGCAGAATGAGCTGGGGAGTAATTTGGTGTGGATGGGTTTGTTTTGGAGACAGCCATCTGAAAGACATATTCACAGCTCTGTTATATGTTTATGGTAAATAAACACAATCAAGCTTCTGTGCTCTAAGCAGAGACTTGGTATTGACATTACAGATGGAAATACTGTTTTCTTCAGTTTCATTTTGCTTTAACTGAAACAGTTGTGTAATTGCAGGGACTCTTGATGCAGACTGCTCATCCGCCCTTCCATCTGGGGATGAGTTCTAAGTGTACCCATGATGTGCGTTTGCAGAGCCCTGGATGCTTTCATCAAAGCCAGTGACATACAGCTCTATTCCACCTTGTCCAGACAGACACACAGCCTCTTTGAAAGAAAGCTCTGCCATTTCTCTGTGTGCTGGCTTGCAAGGTTATAGACAAGATGTGTCCTGCCTGTGGAGGAGAGCGTCTGACGCAGGCTGAAGTCTGGCAGTGTTCAAGTGGTGCTTTATTTCTCAGCAGGGGACAAAAACCACTGCCCAGGAGGGAAATGACACAGACTCCACAGGTGCTGCTAGTGATAAACTTTTTCCATTCTAAACTGTTGATCACTTCTGCAGCGAAGCTGGTTGATGAGTTTCCTCTCTAACGTATGGCGGGTTTTAGAAGCCTTGATGAATATGTACTGAAAGGGAGAGCAAACCTTATTACAGATGAACAAAAGAAATTGCAAAGATGTGCATGAGTTGATCTGTAATCACAAATGACATATATCTAAGCTAAAGAAACAGCCTTAGACACTTATGGCCCATTGTTGACTAAGTTGTGCAATTAGTATAATTAGGCAAAGAATATTCTTTGTATTTTAAATGTCCAGTGTATTAAAACAGAAAATTAACAACAGTTGTTTTGGCAGCTTTTATAGAGCTGTTGCTAGTGTAGGGCTGAGCCAAAGATGTTTATTTTCTCCTGGGTCTGTTTGAGTCTGAACTCAATCCTTTCTTCGGAGCTCTGTTGAAATGTGTTGAAAGCAACTCTAGGAATGTCATACCTGTGTACAGATCAGACAACAGGACTTACATTGCCCTTGTGCAGATAAAAAGCTAAAATGAGCTTTGTAATCTTCTTTCACAGTACCAGCCATCAGAGACGTAAATTCTTCTAGTCGGTGATGTTCTGCATTGATACCACTTGTATTGCTGCTGCCTGCTAACCACAGCCCACATTAAAGCGAGTGACAGTCCTCACCTTGGTGCCTGTTGCATTAAACGAGGCCCACGTCTGCCCCCAGCCTGATTTGCTGAAATCAGGTGGTGGGTGTGTTGAGAAGTCTCTCTCGGTGGTGCTCGCCTCCTGCAGGAGCTGTGCACAGCTACAGCGTTGATGATGTGGCATCCCTCCCAAAAAGGCAGCTTTCAGCTTTCTCCTGGGTCCAGAACAGCAGGCCAGGTATCTCACCTCATTCTCCATGTCACTGGAGTCCTGCGTGTGACAGGGGCGACCTGGATGTGGAGAGTTTGTGGAAGGAGCGCTGTCATCGCGTTGTGAAGTGGTAAGTAGCAATAGCACTTGTTGAAGTGAACACTCGGGCTGTGTTTAAGGGCAACAAGGCAGTTTCTTAGGACTGTCTCCTTGAGAATTAAAGCTCCCCCTTAGGTGCACCACACATTCACAGCTCCTTGGCAAGACATACTACATGGTGTAAATTCTCAACCCAGCAGAAAGCTGCATGGCTGGGATAAGGATCTTGTGGAGGTGCAAAAAAAGCTTTGGTGGGTAAGAAGTGGGTTGAAAATGAGTTAGCAGTGTAAATGGGGTAGGGCTTGTTTGAGCTCCCGAGTGTGCAAAGATGAGCATGCTACAGAGGGTATTCCAGCATGATGGATGATTCACATTAGTAGCTGTTGGTGTGAGTTTACAAATTTGATAGCCGATTTTTCAGCTCAAATCCCACTGCCATTGTCCTCTATAGAAAGAATCATGGGGGTTTTTAGTTTGCCTTCATCATCCTTCTCTAGTCCCTGGCATTTGTTCCTCATGCTGCTCAGATGTTCATGACCATTCATGTTTCTCCCAGTTATCAGGTGCAGGATGCCAGTGCAAGCGTCTTGGTGTTCGTAAGACTCTGCTGTAACTAGAGCAGCAGAGAAACAAAGTAAGGCAATGCAGTGAGCTCAGAAGAGAGGGAACTACAGAATCAGCACTGAGTCACCTAATTGCTAAAGGTGGAGACCTGTTTTCAGTGAAAGATGAAATGAGTCCTTAATTCCTCTTCTAATGATAAGGAACCCTCCTAGTTCATTATACATCTGATTTTTAGTGTGCAAGCATCTGTGTATAAGTAAAACTTTGGACTGCAAATGGGCAAAAGGTATAAACTTAACAATGTCACCATCACCCCAGCTAATTAAAGAGTTCTATTAAAAATTAGTAGGTCTGGGAGTCAAGAGACCCTGGTAAGAAGCAGCGAGTTTCCCTTCTGTAACAAGTCACCCTTTCAATTTGCTGATGTTTAAATAATTCCTTGGAGTCTCCTAAACTGCACAGCCCTGAAATCACCTGAATTCTAGTGCTGAACAGGGGGAAGACATTTACCCAGCAACCTGCTGTCTCCTTTCTGATGATCTGACCTATTGCCAAGACATAAAGCTAGTTTTGGAACTATAATCCCTTCACCAGACAGTATTGCTAGAACACTCCACAAACAGTCCACACTTTTAAAAGCATTTCTCTCCCTCTAACCCTTTGAATTTATGAGAACAATGCAATGGCAGGAAAGGGCCTGATTCTTCATATCTTCTGTCTTTTGCCAGGTGTTGACCCTGCTCAGGTAGAACTGCGTATCAGGAGCAGAGCTACTTTCTGCTAACAACAGCTGCTGCTACAACACCCAGGGGCTCTGTCACACATAAAGCTGTGCACAGTGTGCTAGGTAAGTGTGCTGACTTCATTAAAAGGCATAGAGTAAATCTTCAACCTCAGCAGCAAGAAATTCAAACTACATCTCATCCTACCCTACTGCTGCAGGGATAATATTGAAGGAGGAGATTGTGGAAGTTCTGCTATCTCCATTAGCCAAAAATGAGTGTTGTGTTCCTGCCTCTGCATAGGCTGCAGAAGGATAAAGGATGCTTAGTAACAGTGATGGAAAGGAATACAGCGTGGCTTGCCCTACTGGTAAAGGTACTCCTTTTTATTTATTCTTTTTCCCTAGGTTTCAGAAAGCTTCTTAGCACATGGCAAGACATTGGCGTAAGTTGCAAACTACAGCATTCCCTTAGTTTTAAAATAAATGGGCAATTGGAAAACAGCAGCTATAGTGTGAATGGCAACACTGCTTTCTAATTGTTTACCAAAGCTAGGCATAGATCTATTTTATCATGAAAAAGCTGCAGGTGACAGTTTCTCTTACCAGTTAGAAGCTATTCTATTTCTTTAGGAATAGAGGATAGGACCACTTGAAAATGTCAGCAAAATGAACTTGTTTCTGGCTGTAATTAAATACGAGGTCAGCTTTTTAGTATCACTGCTGAGCTCAAACAACTATGTTATCTATGCAAGGAAGCTTGTAATGTTAAGGATGATCAGCTTTTGACTCCTTAAGTGCCATCTTCTGCCCTAGACCTCAAAATGCAGCAGGGAACCCAAGAACTCTGCTTTTTCAATGGAGATATAGACAAGGTCAAAACATCTGTCCCTTAAAACCAGTCTTCATCAGTTTTAGCTACTCTGGCTCTAAAAGGAGCCTGCAATAACTTGTTTTCAGTCACTGTTTTGTTTTTTAAGTGTTTCCTTATGTAGGCATGGCCCAGTGCTTTCTTAAAAGAAGTAGGACTTAAAAAAGCGTTTCTTCATGTGCTTACTTGAAAAACAAATCACAGTTTATTGGAAACTACACTTTTTTAACATCAGTATTAAACCAAGGATTTTCTGGCCCCTTTAACAGCTAATGAAACAATCCTTTTCTCCATTCAGTGTAATGCTTCTTTCCATCCTCTCTGAAGAAAGACCTCATGGTAGCAAAAAGTTCTCCTCCAGAAGAAAACTGCTTAAGCACTGCTCCCTCAGAGCAAAAGATATCTTCAGTAACAGTCAGCTTCATTCTCCTCTATGGTCCCCACAGTAGCAAGGATGTCCTGTAAGAGAGACTGAGGGCTTTTCTCCACATGGTCACTACTTTTATTTAGCTCATCACGTAGCTCTTCTAAGTCTATTGTACCCAAAGCTATCAACATGCTCTCTGGATCTTGAAAATCCACTCCATTACCACCATCTGTGGGGAAGTTCTTGGCCAGAGAACCCTGCCTTAGTGTCCTTTGTAACCAGGCAATGCTATGTCCTACAGGTGAATCTTCAGTCTCTCGTGAATCCCTCGGGGTAGAAGTTGGATAGAAATTAATCCTTAGGTTAAGCAGTAAATCACAGGCTCTCTGACCCACTGGTTGGTCACAGTCACACAAAGACCGAAACAAAAAGCTGAACAGGTTTGCTTGGCAAAGTATCTGCAGCACCTTATTCTGGTGAATGGAACTAGTGACTACAGATGAGACAGGAGCATATGGGCATTTAGGAAGGCCAAAATGGCAAAAGGCATGATGACAGAAAATGTCAACCAGTTCCAAACCACCAAGTCTGACTTCCCAGTCTAAGTCATGCTCCACTGTTTGGATCACTCTAGAGACAAACTGCTCTGTGTCTTCCAGCTGACCTGTGCAGCCTTGTCGCACCCACTCGATGAAGATGCTGATCACAGCCCTCCTAGGAAAGCCCTCTGGGTCTGTTGACAGGATTTCCTGAAGCTTTGCTATAGTGTTCTAGAAGTAGAAAGACAAAGAGAAAGCACAATGAAGGAAGGAACGTGAAAAGAAACAAGAACAGCACAAAACCCAGTCTTTTCGTAACTGTGAAATCTTCCTGCATGAGACTGCAGACAACCTGTGAAGATAAAGTAGTACAGCAGTAAGCTAATGTGTAGTTCTGCTCAATTCTGCAGCGGGCTACACAAAGTCATCATACCTCTTTATTACACTGATTCCCTATGACAGGTGACTCTGGAGCAAAGTAAGTAATGAAGGCCAAGTGTCCCACAGCAGTCACAGCACTTGCTCGCACATAGCTTTCTGGATCCTCCAGAAGGTTTTCTGTAAGCCTTGGCACCTCTGAAGACAGGAGAGACTGCCTGAACTCATCCTGGTCTGTAAACAAGACAGCAATCCAAAGAAGCAAGGCTTTATTCTCTGAGAGCATGAAACTGTTTCCAATGCAAACAGTTCTTTGCGTCATACAAGGATGCCCACTGACTGCAGGGACAGCTGCCAGTGAGCTGAGCCATTGCAGAGACCAGGCAGCTGCTCACAAGAGCACAGATGCTCTGTGTCAGGCTCCCCATTTTCCAGCAGCTTGGTGACTTTGAGACAAGCCCTGCTAGACACTGGAACTTGGAAAAATCAATTTACTGGCAAGAAAAAACTTTCTCCATGCAAGCAGGGACATGGTTTCAGCCTCATCAAATGTGCACCTTTCCTTAAAGGTGGAAAAAATAGTCTTCCTTTCTTGTTCTCAAGGCATATGGCAAAGAAAAATAATGTAACTAACTGCAGCACTGAGAGGGGCTACAGTGTAAACTGCTAAAGCAGCTGAGTGTGCTGGATATTTCCCTTGTGCTCTAGAGACAACAGTAGTTGACAGCATCCCCCTCTTTCCCAACATCACAAAGCTACTGTAAGAGACTTAACATTGCCTTAGTGCTACCTGCTGCAAAGCCTGAGCTACCAGTGAAGTGGAAGCATTGATAATTAATCTAAAGCATGCAAAGCAGATGGAGGCTTTTAGCCTCCTAAAGCCCAGCCCCCCGCCTGCTGAGTGAAACTGAGCAGACTCTACTGCAGAGCAAACAGGAAAAATGGGCAAGTATTATCAACCATTAAGCATCGTTGCCTGCCTTGACTGTCTCAACACCCCTCAGTTTAACTGACCAAAACTGCTGTTAAGAAGGGCACAGCAATTTGAATTCAGCAGAAAAGTAGGATGAGTTGATTCATCTTTTTGTCAGATATCGATCATGATCAAAAGAGTAAAACTCTTGAAGCTTCTTTCTTTTCTTAGTCCTCCAGATACAGGTCAGAGGATGCTTCACCAGCCTGACTGGCTTTCATAGTGGTTAAAATAAATACCCCTCCAATCTGAACCATTAAATCTCTATGCCTACCTGTCAAGCATTTAATCAGGACAGTGAGGAACTCCAAAGAAGAGTCTCTTACTTCCCAGCAAGGACTGCACAAACGCTTCTGCAGCACCAGAAACACATCTGTAAAAGCCAAATAACAAGCTTGAATGGACATGAAAGACAACAAGCTTTACTGAAGCAATTGCTTTACAACCTCTCTACCATTTAATCTGACACAATCCCTTTTGTTGCTGCTCTCTGCTTCTCCCAGAGTTCTTCAAAGCACTATGTGGGCAGCTAAACCTAAATTCAACATAATTGTGAACAAATGAATCTTAGTGCTTTAGGCAGGAAAGGTAAGCAAAAGCAGATTTCACATATGCCACTAGCTGCTGTTTATCCCAACTTGAATAGCTTTCTTACCTTCCAAAATCTTCTCAGCTTGTTGCCACTGACTGTTAGAGCAGGACACTTCCTGTAAGCGCACCAACCACTTGGCTGTAGCTTGAAATGTTTTCTTTAGAACCTGAAGCAATATAAAGCAGATTTACTTCATTACAGGAGGCATCACTGCTTTTATGTTAGATAAAATCTGTTTTAGCCTTTATCTCACAGTGAAATTCTCAGCGTAAACAAGTACATATGCTTCTTTACTAAGAAGTAAGGCACAAATAAATGGTGCTTCTATAGCATTTCTAAGTAACTTCTAGAAAGTGCCTGTTCTCAGCTGAATGTTCTGAAGTTCTACTACCTCCAGTGTTTGATCTGCAGTTGTCATCAGTTGTTTGAAAAAACAAAGCAAGAAAGCAAAACTCCTTAATCCAAAGAATTCGGTACTTAAGGGACACGTCAAGTTGAGTATGTTGGCACTACTTTTGGATGTGATGGCTCCCATCTGTTCAAGAACATTCAATGTATTGGTCAGTTACTCACTCATTAGAATTTTAGCTATTTCCTGCAAGCCATGCAGAACCAAAACCAAGTCTCCTACTTATTCTAATACAAACTGTACTAAGAAACAACTACTGTTAGACAGCTTCTTGGAACCACATCCCACTGGGGCGAGCTAATAAGACTTGGATCTCTCCATAGTTCCATACTCACAGTAGGGCTGGTGTTTGGACTCTCCAGGTATGCCAGAAGGACATCAAATAGACTTCCTATGAGTGTGTCACAGCCTGAAACATAGACAACAAAACTAAAGGACTAATACCCAGAGAAGGAGCAGTTGAATTGCAATTCAGCTGCTGAAATACAGAAAGCCACAGGATTATAAAACTGTTTTGGAGAAGAAAGCAAGTACAGTCCTCTGAGTAGAGAAGAAACATCCAATTTCTCACAACCACTAAAGCCTTTTTAATTACAGTATAAAGCCTTTTTAATTACAGCATTACCTGCCCTAGCTCATGAACAAAAAGTTCAGCCAAGACAGTAGGAAGAACTGGAAAAAAACAAGTTTCAGAGGTGGAAGTGATCATCCCTGGCACTGTTCAAGGCCAGGCTGGACAGAGTCTTGGGTGACATGTTTTAGTGTGTGGTGGTCCTGCCCATGGCAGGGGGTTGGAACTAGATGATCATAAGGACCTTTCCAACCCTAATGATTCTATGATCTTTATTCAGAAAGATCAGTGCAGGGAAATGAAAAATTCTGCAACTACAGAATAGTCAAGTAAAGTTTTGTAAAACAAAATAGATAAAGACATTTCAGGTGTAAAGATCAACTCACCTTTTTGCTCTGAGAGTGCTGCTAGGACATCAAGAGCTGACCTCTGTACTCTGAAGCTATTGATCAGGATTCGGCTTATTGTGCTTCCCAGAGGAGATGCTGGGGTCAGGAAGCCATTACAGAATTGCAGTATTGTCATAAGAGAGCGTAGCAAAGGTGTACAGGGTAAATCCATGGGCAAATCAATCTAATAGGATGGGAGAAAAGAAAAGAAGTTTCCAGCAAAAGTCTCAAGTGTGCATACAGAGCAGAAGTTTTGCTCAGGAGGCAGCAAAAATTGGTATTTTTAGTATGCTCTTAAGGTACCACAATGCTAATAACTCAAATATCTTGCTCTCTCCCAAGAGCTATGACACAGATGGAAGAAGATTCTTCTCACTGCTCGGGAAAGCAGTTCAATTCATGTTTTTTTTGCCCACTGGATCAGTAATTGCAGTGAAGTATGGTAACAAAGCTTGTGAAGATGGATTTTAAACTAAGGGCAGTCCCTCTACTGCAAAACTCTGCAACCAACGTTAATGCTGTCTTTCAAGGACCAATTTGATACCCAGGCTTTTTTCCTTCTCTGAATGTTACCAGAGACAGCAGCTCCTTCAGATGAGCAAGGGTCTGACACAGGAGACTAGCACAAGACGACTTGGAGGACAGAAGACTTTCAACAGTGATGGGATCACTAACAGACTCATCCAACAAACCTAGAGGATGAAAGAAGGGAAGAGCTTGGGTTGTAAGTGAATACAAAGGACTGTGACTTTTAAAGTTAATTAAGACACTCAGGTGATGTACTATGAATATCCTTCCAAATTCAACTGTTAGTAGGATGCTGCGCTTTACCACAATCACTGCTACTATCCTTGACTACTCCTACTCTCCCTCCTCCAGTTTTGTCTGCGCTGCACTTAGAAAAGTAGGTGGCTAGTGTGCCACTAGTGTGCTTGCCAGTGTTTTATCACAACCATACCTGTGTATTCCAGAGGCTGGGAGGCTGCTCTCAAAATACAGTCCATTGGCTGAAGTAGAACAGTCAATGCCTGAATCCTCACATCTTGTGGGCTTGAAGGAGGAAACAGCAGTTACCAAACCAAGAACACTTCAATTCTTTCCCAAACATCTGTCCCCAAATGCTGAGCAGAATAATGTTTTTCACACAGACTTTTAAACAAGCCAGCAATGACAAAGCAATGGAAGTATTATCACAATTCAAGCATTTCTTTCAAGCTTCCCTGGCTAACTGAAAGCAGAGAAATGGCTCTAGAATTCAGAAGCAGCCTTATCAAGCTATGCAAACAGAGTGGGATTCTGTTTAAGAAGAGGATTCAGAGAGAAGCATTTCTTGTCAACAAAATGATGTCCTTATATCTTAAAACACAGGTGTTATTTAGCCTGTAAATCATATGTGCTGTATTCATCTGATGATTTCTTGATGCTTTTTTACACCCTAAAGGGGGATTACAGTGAAAATGGAGGCAGGCTTCTCAGAGGCACACATGAAGATAAGAATCTTCAGTTGCAAGAGGGTAGATTCTAACTGGGATATAGAGAAAATACTTTTCATAGTGAAATGAAAGTGGTCAAGCACTGGAACATGTTGTCCAGAGATACTGTGGAATCCTCAGCCTCAGGGATATTTGAAATTTGAATGGTAAAGGCCTTGAGTAACCTGATCTGTCTTTGAAGTTAGCCCTACACTGAGCAAGAGGTTGAATTAGATCACTTCTACAGGTTTCTTCTAAGTTATCCTGCAACTGTCAACAGAGTCTCCAGATGCACACTTCTGCTGCACAGCAGTGGAAGTTCTCACATGAGTCAGTGTTTTTGTGAAAGAGAAAATGGAAGAGAGACTAACACATTTACAGGCAGTCAATTTGTGTCCATCTTGGTCAACCTTGGCAGTATGAAGTTAAGGAATTTTCCTATTTCAGGAAAAAATTGGCTGACTGTAGGTAAGATGCAACTGTATACGCATAAATGTGATACTGGCTCCTTTCGTTTGTCTCCCTTTGAAACTGTATCATTCTTACAACCAGTGTCTGAAGTTTGTTAGCTACTGGCATGGTTCTTGCCAACCACTTTTACATATTAAGGAATGTAGTGGAAAATGAAGTGAGGAAAAATACTGTTCTTGGAAGGACACCAAAGATACTAGTACAGAAACATTTTCCAGAGTTGTTGCAGTTAAGTCCTACCATTTGTAGAGCCTCAGAATTCTCACTGCCAAAGGACCCGCTTGTACTGGGGTTAAGTGTTCTAAAGCAGAAGTCACCAATGCCCAAAAACTGCCTTCAGTGTCAAACACAGGGGACCTGAGAAGAAAGAAGTGTAAGCAATGTTCTATTAGATGGTGGAAAACAGATATCTCTCATCACTGGACCCAAGGTCCCAGAAGGAAGATCTTTACCTTGCCATTTTAAGCAAAAGATTTGCCAGCATGTGTTGTACTTGAACAGTCTCTTCCATCAGAAAGGATTCTATTTGCTTTGCTATCCCTAACCAAAGTACTTCAGTCCACGGAGCATGACAGCTGCCAAACAAACTAGTTAACAGTTTTAATGACTGTTCAATGTGAGAGGCAGAGCTGGACTGAAGGGAATCTTCTATATGCTTTATAATCATTTGGGCACACGCTGGCCAGCCACAGTCCTTTGTAGTGAGAGGTTTAGTTGTTTCAGACTCTACAGACAGGGTGAGCATGTGCACCAGAAGCTGACTGGCAGCTGAAGCCACAAACAGGCTGGGATCCCCTTGCAGAGTGAAGATCGCATCTATGCCTCCTGTGTGAAAACAAAACAAGTCACTGGAGGAAAAAACAACAGCCTTCTTATTGTGAGGTGGAGCATTGCGGCACTCCAACTATGTATTATTCTAATTCAAGCACCACACAGCTTTCAATAGTGTTGGTGGAGGATCTTATACTTTATTTTGTAGTCTCTATGTCATTTCTAAGTCAGCCAGTCCTTAATGACAAACAAACAAAAAAGAAAGTAAAATTGTTTTCATATTCTCTGGTGTTTTAATAACTTAGGAACAGAACAGGGCTTTAACATTAGTAACATTAAGCAAGTTGACAGCACGCTCAACTCTGTATTTGTGGAATGAACCTCTACTCTCTCTGGGCACAACAAGCAGGAAAAACATCAATGGAAGCAACAGCACTGCTTTTCCATCACGTGGACAGAGCACATGCTGCATGTTAATACCAATCCAGTCTTTTAGGCCCCTCTGTACACGGGCTCTGAAGTTAACAGCAGAATTTACCTGTGTAACAACAATGGGACTATGAATGTGTGCAAGCACACATAAAGGAGCCCCTGGTTAGTTTTTCTGCACTAAAATCATAGTGAAATGTACCTTTCAGTAAGAGTTACAAATAAGAATACAAAGGGCTTTTAATAAGCTATTTTTACTGTGTGTTTCATAGGATTTGCCACTTTGCTCTCTGAAAAGGGCACCATCTTCAGCATTTTTTGAGGGGAAAATAACAAAAATTAAATGCATAACTAATTCAACAAACCCCCCACCATGTTTTAGTGACTTCCAGGTTTTTTACAAATGACCCATTTTTATTTTAAATAAATGAAAACTCCTGTCTTTCTTATTCGAGATCTGAGCAACAGACTGGAATGGAAGCAACACAGAGGATTTGGGGAGTTACCAGTCCTAGAAGTACTCACCACCATCGCAGAGGAAGCGGAGGGCAGGCTGGTGCTGCATCATGCTGTGCACACCGTTCACCCAGCCACTTCGCACGGAGGCATCTTCCCACACGGCGCTGCTGAGGGGCCCATCCCCACCAAAGAGCCTGACCAACAGCTTCTCCTGCTGAGGAAGCCAGAGGAGAACACAGAGAAAAGAGTAAGCAAAGGGGCTCAAGGGGAGTGGAGAGGCTGCTCTGCCATCCAAGGCAAGAGTATCAATACTTTAGTGAAATCTTTTCTCACTAGAAGTATCCCTAAAATAGGTATTTTTTCAGAATCCCATGCTTAAACTCAACGTTTATCTCTTTCATAGACTAAGCAAGAGATGTTCAAAACAAAAATCGCTCGTTTTTAAGGTGCTAGTGGCAACTTACACATATATCAGTTCCATTAAAGTGGTTTATGCAGTTGTATGCATCTCTTTCCTGAAGAAAGCATTTTAGGTTTCATGCTACAAATGTAGAAAGCAGAGCTTTAAACAACTCCCTCATTTTTGCAGGGAATAGAGGTTTCCCGTCAACTGAGTATGGAGGGAAAACTACATCTGTTAGTGCAGTTTATATGTTCCAGATCTGTCTAGGGATACATTTTGCAATGACTGCTGTGAGACAGTGTTATCCCATATACTGTTTTGAAGTGAAAATGAGAAGCACTACGTGTTCATATTCATAGTATTACTGGGGCAAGACAGAAGTAAGAAGCCTGCAGCTTTACGTTAGAACTGAAAAGGAAGAGTGTGATGGTAGGCTTTCATTATCATATCACTCTATGCTATGTTGTTTGATGCATGCCAGAAGTTTTATAAGCAGACTACATGCATTTTTAGGTGTCCTCCACATAGGAGGAGGAAACAGACATGTTTGGCAGCAGGTACCTGTGTAGCCAACTCACCTGCAAGTGTTGGAAGCGGCTTTCGGAAGCGGCAAGTATCCCAGCTAGCCGCAGGGTGAAGGAGAGGATGCTCGGACTGGGCTCTGGCAGCGCCAGCACAGAGGCAATGAACTCCATCAGACAGGGATTGTCCTGCACCAGCTCCATGCTAGGATCTAGGACCGGGCATTGCCCGAAGAGAGGCCAGAAGACAAAGGATTAGTACTAGGACTATTGTCATCTCGTAACTCCAAGGTGCTCGCCTGAGCCGAGTGTAACCCCTCACAACAGTTAAGACGCGACCGTGGGCTCACCCGAAGCTCAAGCCCAGGTACCAAACAGCGCTTCCCGGTGACACAGAGGGAACAGGACCTCTGTGATGGGCTTGCCCCAGCGTCCCGGCCTGCAGGCCTCCCTCCCGCTCCCACAAGTTCAAGCGGCGGGCACTCACCGAGCGCCGTCAGGCTCCGGAACCAGTCGAGC
>NW_009927512.1:0-1227 GCF_000696875.1 Nestor notabilis | reverse complement strand
GGGCTGCGGGTCCCCCGGCGGGGAGCAACGTCCCGGCAGCAGCTTTTGGGTTTGTTGGTTTATTATTTCCCCTCCCCTTTTTTATTTTGTAGTATTATTATTATTTCTTTTCCATCAGAAGGGAAATTCTGTCCAGAAACGCCTAAAAAAACCCCACAACCAAAACCCACCCCAGGATTTTACCGACTACTTTTGATAATGTGAGATATGGAAACGTTGCTTTTATTTGGTCACTTTAAACCCAACCGAGTCCGGAGGAGGAAAAAAAATCAATTAGTCCTCTTATTTTCCATTTTTCTTTTCCTTTCTCCTTCTGGTATGTGCATGTCATTGCATGACTGCTCTGATTTTTTTCTTCTTTTGTTTTAATCAAACTGTGCTCAGACATTTAAGCTAAAAGAAGCAAAAATAATAATTAATAAGAATAAGAATAATGACTTTGAAAAAGCTAAAAAAAAAAAATACTACTCTTTGTTGCCAAAAGGTCGTGCTATCCAGGTTTGATGTCTGCATGTGAAAAATAAACCACACACACGCCACATTCTAGAGGTATATAAAATAAAGCGAAGGGAGAGAATGCAGCCTAATTTCTGTGAACTGAGAGGAACTACAGAAAAAAACCACACAAACCGCAATCAGGTTTCACCACACAAACCTAAAGGGAATGATATTTTTTGAGAGACTTTTGTATAAAGTTGAGTACTCAGAGAAAAAAAAAAAAACAACCAACAACCACACACAAAAAAAAAAAAAAGGAGAAAAAAAAAAAACAAAAAAAAAAAAAAAAAGGAGGAAAAAAAAAGACCAAAAAAAAAAAAATATCACACCAGATGTAATATATTTTGTGGATGTTTTTATTTCTTGGATTTATAGTACCTTATACTAAGGTTCAAAGGCAAAAAAATGATGCTTGATATCGTGAAAAGGTGATAATTTTCACACACATTTCATTTGCTCCTTTGTCATGTCGTCATGCGAAGATGCTCGTCGATGCATACAGCATTTTTAAGGGAAACACAATCCGAATTCAACCCTGGAACTGATGTATTGTTGTACCATTTGCACTGTGAGCAAATGCTAATGCAGTAAATATATTGTGTTTGCTGACAATCAAAAGCTGGAGTAAAGATCTTTATTTTACTTTGCTTAAAAAGGATCTATATTGGTTTGGAAAGAGCAGAAAGAAGTTTATCCTCTGGAAGGGGGTGTTAAAGTGACTTGGGATGT
>NW_009927511.1:0-12777 GCF_000696875.1 Nestor notabilis | reverse complement strand
GGCTGAGAAAGCTGGGGCTGTTCAGCATGGAGAACTCTGTGGAGACCTCATAGCAGCCTTCCAGTATCTGAAGGGGGCCTATAAGGATGCTGGGGAGGGACTCTCTTCATTAGGGGCTGTAGTGGTAGGACAAGGGGGAATGGCTTTAAACTTAAACAGGGGAAGTTTAAGTTCTTCACGCAGTGAGGGTGGTGAGGCACTGGAATGGGTTGCCCGAGGAAGTTGTGAATGCTCCATCCCTGGCAGTGTTCAAGGCCAGGCTGGACAGACCCTTGGGCGACATAGTTTAGTGTGAGGTACCCCTGCCCATGGCAGGGGAGTTGAAACTAGATGATCTTAAGGTCCTTTCCAACCCAAACCATTCTATGATTCTATGATCCATACATCACTCTCAGTGATTTAAATGGGGCCAGAATAATTTTGCAGGTATTTGCAGACGTGCTTGAGATAGTACTATAAGCATTTTCTACAGGCAGAATTCTGGTTTCTACATGTGTTCATTATTTTATTTCTCTAATGCCTTTTTCTCACTCTTATCACACTAGTAATTCAGCCTCCATTAATTTTACAAGGAAAATACTTCTAAAGGATATTGCACCTTTCCTGAGTACTTATTAATGCCTGTTCTTGTTCAGTGATTATACAAAGATTGTACAAAGACGTTGCATTGGCCTGAGTTAAATGTTTAAAAAAAAAACAAACAAAACACCATGATGTATTTAGGTCACTACAAATTCCTAGTTGGAAACTTTTAGATAATCTTAAATCTTTAGCTATATGAACTTTCAATACTTCACTGCACAAAGCAGTGGCCACAAAAAAAAAAAAAAAAACTTGTGCTAAAATAACAAGTTAATTTTAAGAAACCCAGTTGCAATTTTAAGTTAAAACAGGCCTGCCAAATGCCCCCCAACTAATTTTATTTACAGAGAAGGAAGCATCATCTATGGAAGGAAGCACCTCTTCCCATTACTGAAGTTGTACAGCTGTAACGAATTGCTTCATGAGCGTGCAACCTGATTATATTTCTTTTGTTTGCGATGGAATTGAAAGGAACAGCTTCAGCTGTAGGTGAACTCAATTGCTGTTTGCCAAGATTCAGTGATTTTTGTTTCTTATTTAAGGGTTTGGGATCTTGCTGAAGGAATTTTTTAATTACTAAAAGAAAAATATAGGTTCTTTATCATCGAGAGACAATGATAAAGGTGTGTTTCGTCTGCATTAGGCAACATATAAATCTAACTCAACAAAATACATTTGTAGTATAATACGCAGATTCATTAAGAATAACATGTTTTGTAACTTATACCCCTATGCTTTTTGCTGTGTAGAACCACTGCATCACTTTCTTTCAAGTTCTCCTAGCCTCTGGCATTATCGAGGCCTTCTGATAGGATTATTTCTTGACTCTCCAGTTAGCACTGTGAGAAGGAGCAAGGCACTGTTTTGCAGTCCAGAATTACAAACTACGATCCCTTCTCCCTGTTAGGTTTAATGGCAGTTTCACCCTTGGAACACAATGTTGTCAGAAAACCCAGGCGATTCACTAAACAAATAAGCAGACCTATCAAAACCCCATCATGAATAAAGTGTATATGTGTCTGTCTGTGTGTGCGTATGTGCATATTTTTACACATACATATCAGAATGTGTGTTTATATATAAAGAATGCGTGTGTATAAAAACAATATTAAAAAAACTGACTTTATGAACAATTCTCAAAATCCCAAACCTCAAATCCCTGTTCAAGCAACACAGCTTCTAGAAGCAATAGAGAAAGGGTAGTCCTGAAACATAATAAGCTTGCTCCACTATAAACCAAGAAAAGAAGATCCAATGGCCCAGGGCCCTACAGAAGGCTGGCTTGCCACAACTCTTCTTAAACCGTTCACTCTCAATCTACTTTAAATTTAGGGATGCCAGAGAATCCTTGTACTACTTCTGATAAGTCGAAAGGAAAAATAAGGCCTTTGTTTGTGCCTCTGTTAGAAAAGCTTTAAGGGATTTGCAAACACTAAAAATGATGAGTTTCAAGCCAGGCACCTCAGCTGGCCTCAGGCAAATTCACAGAGTTGTAGAATATATCTCAGCTAAGCAGAACTCTGGTCATCTATGGTTTTACAGATCACAGCTAACAGCTAGAAATAAGCCCAGAAACCAGAAGGCAGACAACATAAGGAAGACTTACAATTGGGAAAGAGATGCTCCTGAATATGCAAACCACCAAATTTTTCTGCAGTGGCTCCAAATTGTTTGAGATAACATTTTCTAATGGAGTAGTCTACAGGAAAATGACCAGCATGTATAACATAACAGAATTGCACTGTCCTATGAGTCACAACACCCTCACAATCTTCTTCGCGCTAGCTGTCTGCTCTCCTTTGCACTGGATCCTCTGTCCCATGGGCTCATCTCAAGATGGAATGAGATTGACTACCCCCCCCCCCAAAAAAAAAAAAACAACCTACAGCCTTACCATCCTTGAAAAGGCAGCTCCTATCCCTGCTGACAAGAGAGGAGAGAATGAACAGCTAGGTGTCTAACAGGGTAGTCAAAGACCTCATGAAATCAATGAGATAGAAACCATGATTATCTCATGATTACCAGCTGTTGCACCACCTTGCTTTTGTCTTGACTAAATCACAACTGCTGGTCCTTATCCATCCCAACCACTTTCTCCTGCTACTAATAAAGTCAGCTTTGTCACCAAGTGTTGAAATGAGGTACAAAAAACTCTGAATGTGTACTCTAATGACCACCTATATGCATTAAATGAGGGGAAACAAGCAGATGTTGTTTGGAACATCTGCTGTTTGTATGGAACTCAGTAAGGTGACAATCTTTGGCCATTGGAAATGCTCAGCAAGGTGAGCATACCACCATCCAGTGGGTACCTCATTCATTCTTAGTAGCATATGAGACAGAACCATTTTGTGATCCAAGGCAGAGAGAGCCTTAATACCATCAGTACAGATCTTAACCCATCTCCAGGTGGAGATGACAATGTGTTTCTATCCTATTCACCACTTAGCAAACAAAATGATGTTAGGTAAGGTAGCTCTGTGGGCAAAAGACAGTATGTTAACTGTCTCCATATACCCTCAAAACTGAAACAGAAAAATACTAGATAACATCTGGTAATAAGAGTATTGGGTAATAACTAGTAATAGATTATCAGTAGACAGTAAGGAAACTGTGTCCTTCTTCAAGCCAAGTTGAGAGTTTATGGTCCTTAAAAAAGCACTGACAACTACTGTCCTACTGTCACTATGGGACCCAACACTTCCCCATACACTTCCAGAAGTAAGAAGGAGATGAGTCTCAAACGTAAGAGGGCATTAGAGTGCTCCTAAAACTTGTTATGCCAGTGAAAATGCTGGCAATGAGGCTGTGGCCCTCTTTGCACTTCTACTCCTCCCCTGCAAATGAACAGTCCTGACAGATTTGAGCAGCATCACTCACAAAGTAAGAGGCAGTTTTCCTGCAGTGAAGGATATTCAAACAATTTGGATGAGCAGTGCTGATCTGGACCTATTTAACCTGTTCAGCAAAATCAAATCTGCTGATTATGATTATGCAGGTGCTGTGGTGAGAGCATAAGCTTCCCCATTTCTTAAGGATGAGAAGTCTGGCCTGGTGACTCCAGAAATACATTTAGCCTGGAGTTTCCTATGAAATAGACTTCTCACCTGAAAATACCCTGCACTATCACAAGCCTACTCTGTAAAGTGAAGAGGGGCACTGGAAACATGCTTAAATCAGTAACAACAGTAGTCTTGAGGGATAAATAGTCCTGAGATTCACTAAGGTACTTAAGACAGGTCCTTAAAACTCACTACCATGTCAAATGCTCCCATCTGGAACTTAAGCAGTAGTGACTAAAATAAAGGCCATTTGCTTCCCTTTGACCAAACTTTCTATATTTCTTGTACACCAATAAACTGCCCTTCTTTCTGGTTTTGATTTGTCCTGGCCTATTAAGGTGACACACAGCCATTAGAGAAATACTGTCACCTACACTAGCCTCCTGTGGCCCTCCAGAGATCATTTTTTTTTTGACACACTGCTGGGAGGTGGGGGAATATGGCGTGCAAACCTTTCCCAGGGCTCATCACCATCACTTCACCAAGAAAATCATGCTCTCAAAAGTCAGATTGAGCCACCATCATTGCTATTCCGTAACATCAAAGGTGCAGAAGACAGTCACCGCAGAATTGAGGATATTGCCTGAGTACTTTTAATATGTTTATCAAACAAACCGACATCCCAGAGGAAGGAGGAAAAAGTATTTGGCTCCTGCTTTCTCAGACAGGAAAACAAAATCAAAACCCAAAACAAAGTGAATCATAAATTCCCCACTACCAACGTTGACACTGCAGATCAGACAGAACTGTACTCAGAAAACACTAATGCTGCAAAGCAGCTGTGAACTGCATGTAAACCCATGTAGCTGTAGAACTCAGCTGGGGTTAGCTAAAGGACAGGAGAAAAGAATCCATCTGCTTTCTATGATCACGGCTTAAATCACCTGTGGAAAACCTACAATACGGAGGTTAGGGTATGGCCAGAGTGCCACATTGTACAGTCTGATCTGCTCTTTTCTCTGAAATCCTACCCCAAATGAAAGCTCCAACTTTCATGGATCTATGGTAGTTTCCTTCAGCTGAAAGAGTCCTTCTAACCTACATAATACTACATAATACATGAAGTTCAAAGATTTAATTATTCTTTTAGCTATATAAAAATTATTGTGACAACACTCAAAGGACAAAGCAATTGCCAAAAAAAGGCCAACCAGCAATATCTGACTACTAAACCAAATAGAAGATGGGAAGAAAATAGTTACATCCTAAGAGTTTTTGATTAAATTATATTTTAATATGTACATTAAAGAATCATTTCAGGTTTAAAATTTAAGAGGCAATATTTCAAGACAACATGATGTGAAAATGCAGTTTCTCAAGCTACAGCTAAGCTGGAAATGTGCCGCATAAACCAGTTGAAGGCAAACTGTGAATCTGCAAATGCTTGAGTACATTTTTACTATCATCACATCTGTTAAACACATAAGAAGCCTCTAATTCTGTTCTTTGATAGATTCACACATCTGTATACACCAAATCTGTACAAAATGAAGTTTTAAAAATAGACACAGAACAAAAAAAATCATCACATGTATGCATTGGCAAGCCTCTTTCAGAGAAAAGCTAAGCATGTTTTTTATTTTTTAAAGCTCCCCAAGTCTTTTTTTTTTTTCTGGTACAATTTGGAGGGGTTAAATTATATGCTGGAAGATAGATTGGTAGAGGGAATGAATGAAGCACAAGTAATCTGAACCTGAACTCCAAACAAGAGCAAAAACAAGTGAATGAGCTCTTGCAAATATCTGTTCTGTTTGGTCCATGTACAGGAGAAAAGCAGGGATAAGGATTCTTGTTTCACTACATCCTGTGATACTTTTGCAAGACTGGCCGTGTTCTAGTTACACTATAAATACACACAGAAGTGGGACAAATAAATGAAGATGTTTATCTGTACATATACATGGACACTATTACAAAGTTATATTGACATTAAGAGTTTTGTAAGAAACAAACTGGAAATGAGTAGGGCTTAGAATATGCCTTCTTTTTTCTTCTGCAAGATTAAGTATCTCTATGTCCATGGAACATTGTTTTCTCTTTTACGTACTGTAGTTTGAAAAATGTATCAGACAGTCGGTAATTTGTTTAGGTTGAAATACGGTGAATTTGCAGAATGCAGATATAAAAGCTGGAAATAAGAAATAAGACACTTCTTTAACATTCTACCAGTGCTTTATGTACCTTATTACAATACCACAGATGTATCCTCTCTTATTTCACACCTTCCCTCACTAGGAGTTCCCGGCATCTAACATAGAAGCATGCGAGCTTCTTTTGTTTCATACAAGATAGCTAAATGAGATGTTCTGAAGAGTGAGTAATGTCCAAGTTTGTTTCCAAATACTGCATTATGCATAGGCATTTTTGTTTGGTTGTTTATAAAGCAGACCCATGACTTTCTGAGACTACGATGAGGAGTTTTTTGTTTATGTAAAGCAGGAGCTTCTGCAGCTGTTTACAGATGAATTTCTGCAAACTGCTGAATACCTAAAAATCACACTAAAGTCAGTGAGTATACATAAGTCAGAATACATACAAAACCAGTGAGGGTTTCAAGTAATTATACATTGTTATGCAGATGAGGATAAGGATAAATTTCGTGGAAACATGCCAACTTTTTTTTTTTTAATGTAAGATTTATGATGCAATTTACATTGAAAGGTATCAAAAGAATGCTTGAAGCCTTCACAACTATGCATTCCTCTGAAGGAAACAAGGGAGTTTTGGGGTCATCTTAGTACTTTCCTTCAGCAGATATTCTTTATTTTCTACGATACAGAGTTGCACTCCCTGCCTAGGGTGGCAGACAGCAAATACTGTCTTTGTGGAAGTGTTAGATCCTCATGCTTGATCATCTGTCCTTTCCTATGTTTCTCTCAGATAACTGTTAACATATTTTCTCCCAATTCCATTTTTTTTTGTTTGTTTTTTTTACTACTGTACTATCCACCTGTGAGTTTTCCCATTTGGGATTTTTTTGCATGGCACCATTTTGATAATGCATTTTAGTATTCCAGAGATTTTGCTTCTTTTATTTGATATCTCCTTCCAATGATGCGACGCATTTCTGGATTTGAACAGGTGATTCCAAGTAAACCATGAGTAGCTATCTGCTCAATGGAGGGCACCTTATCTTCATAGATCCTCACTTGCTACTGGAGAACTACATAAATTGTCACAAGTTGACATTCTTTTGTTCTTTTGTTCACAATTGTAGCAGCCATCTTCAGTCCTCATGATTCATGAGATGATAACAGGCATGTTATTTGTATCACCGATTTAAACTGTCAGAAGAAATACATGTTTATTTGACAAACCACTCTCAGCGGTGATTGCAAGTGATTTGCAATATTCTTGCAGCTGAGCTTCTGCCAGTTTGTTCTCCACAGAACATCATTTAAGGGGTTTACTAAGATGGGGGGTTCTTTCATTTATAAATGCATCTTATTCTGAACTGTGAGTCTCCTTTCCAATGATGTCAAGCTCCACAGTCAATGATTCCTGAGCCTCCTGTTACCTGATTTCCTTTTCTTAGAGAAAGCAAACCCTTCCTGGTGCTGTAAGTTACGTTTATGTCAAAGCCACCTTCTCCCTGAACTAACTTGAGAACATGAGAAAGGCATGTCTTTCTTTTAAGAATGGGAAGAATTCCCTCCCTAACTGCCTGCCTGAACACTGGGGATTCTCTGACCCTACGTATGATTTAGCAAGTAGATTTTTGCTGGCATCTGTGCTTCAGTGCAGAATTCTCCCTGTCACCGATATTCTTGGCTCAGTGAAGAATTTTTAAATGCAAAATTCTCAGGCTAAACAGAAGACGGTCTGTTCTGAAATTGCATACTCTAAAATACACAGCTCTCTGTGACTGGGAAATCCAGAAACGAAGGACCTGGATTTTCCTAGGTGAATTTTGATTTGGGGCAGAGCAGTAAGTGAATAGGAAGGAAAACATAAGATGGCACCAAACAACACAGGACTTGTGTCCCATGTCTTTGTGCTCCAGATCACTGAGGTAAGCTAGAGCTGCCTTAGCATTGCTTTAAATCACCCTCTATCTATAGCATCATGAATGATCTTCAGGGTCAGAGGATGACGGAGTTTGACATCATTTGTGATGCCATTACTACTCCAAACAAAGAAAACTAGGAAGTGCTCATCCTAATCTAGGATTCTTTTGTGTGTGTGTGAAAATGATACTATAATCTCAATACATTTTTGAATGAATGTGCCTTTTTCAATGACTTAATGAATTATTATGTCAGTAGATGCCATGAAATCTGGTTATAAGTTGGGTACTCAAGTTAGGAAGTGAAATGGAAATGGCAGAAATTTCAGAATTATAGACTTATGCATTTTTGGGATGCCATAAAGCTATTAAGCTGAAAGTTTCACTCTATACTTTAACCTCCATTAAAGAACAAGTTTACCTTTCACTGAGATAAACTTATGAAACTGTTATTTTTCTAGCCAGTTATTTTAAAAAGTGTATGTCAATTATCTCCACTGAGTGAAATAACATAAAAGGTTTTAGTAAAGTATTCCACTATAATCCATAGTAAGAATAGAGTAGGTTATTTAACATCTATGTAATTGTAGGTTCTTACAAGAGACCACTGAAATAGCTTGCATTTTATAAATCCAATGCAGACTAACACTAGTACAGTGGTTTGTGCTATAACATCATGGTGGCTTCCAATTTCCTGAAGTAGTCAAAAGAAGACAAGATAATTCCTTTTTCCCAGGCTACAGGTAACTGGAAATACAGAGGCAGCTTTGATCTCCTATTTATCTGAAGCTTTGTCCCTCTGAAAGTGTGGAAATCTCTCAGAAAGTTCAGCTAAGTGGGATTTCTATCTATTGTTTTGGGGCATCTGGAACTAGTGCAGAATACAGAGCTTTTCCAGCTTAACATTTTGTTTTTCCATTGCACCCTGAAGCTGAACAGTGCACTGCCAAGAGAAAACTAATTCGGCAGTATAAATTAAAAATAGGATTCTTGTGACAACAACTGCATAAATACATTTCACTTGTATAATTATTTTGCAGCAGTGATATGTCTCCATTATGAAACCTTCCCAAATCGTGCGACATCTCTCACATGGCCGATATGCAGAGACAAGCAGAAATACAATGGTTAAAATTGTTACTGAAAAATGAATCAATAATTTTTTTTTTTTAGGGGAAGGTATTGCCTACCATTTGTTTGTAATAATTATCCTGGCTTTATTTTTTCTTTAGAACAAACGTAAGTAAGTGTTTTTTGAAGTATAACTTCAAAAGTATAAAAATCAGAACTGTAGTAAGACTGTAATTTTAAAAAGTTTCACAGATTCATATTGTCCTTGTGCAAGACTCATAACAATCTCCTCAGCAATGCTCCCCCATCATAAATGCAGCTGAAAACAAGTACTTAAACTGTGCTTAAATAAGAGCAAGTATTAGCTTTTCCTTACTATTTGACAGAAGAGTGGTATCTTCAATAAAAGCCTTATTGCCCTCAAAGCACCAAGGGCAGCAACTACAAAGTTTTTCAGATTCAGACCTTCTAGCCTTTCAGAGAGCATTAGCTAAGGCAGAATAATCAACTTTTGTGAATCCAGAACAGTATGAGTGGCTGGTAGCAACCTACCTTCAGGTAAGGCCCAGCAGTTAGAGCAGTTAATTACCACAATATAACTACTAAGTTATTAGTAAAAATTAGTTACTAGAAAGACCAGCAGTCAAACATCATCGAAGAAGGTCTAAGAATCAGACCATCCAAGGAGATAATGGATCCAAGATTATAAACCATCAGTTTAAGGAGTAAGTGAATTAGAATTACTCTAAACATGCTTCTTACTTTATTGAAACAGACTTAAAATAAAGCACAAAGATACAAAGTTAGTGAAGAGGCAGCCCTAACATGCATTTATAAGCATATATCAGATGATCCAGAAATCTACTCAGTTTATCAGCCCTCAGCCTTGTACAAAGGTCTGAATAGTAGCACATCCCTCTTCTCACACGCAATCCTGCTGTCATTTGTGCTTAAGAGATTGCCTAAGCTGAAATGACTGTTAAACTAAAGGTTTCAGGGGCCTTCAAAACAACTTCTTCAAAAACAAATCAAACAGAGCCTACCAGCCATTTGAGCTTTTTCTCAGCTCCACTTATTTGAAATACCCTTTAAGATAGCTATTATCACCTCTGAAATAGATCTACTCAGCAATTAGCCCTGGCTAGACAAATCACTTGGGTGTAATTTCCATTTATTTCTCCCACAGAATGACAGAGGCAACTTCTGAGTACTTTTATCTTGGTCTGCCAGTTTGTTGTATGGATACCTTAGTTCTCTAGTCTAGTAATGCTTGAATAAGAAAATGATCATTCATAAGAAAGAGCTTTAAAATATATTGGATTGAGCAAATGACTGCTAAGAAGTTTGATAAAATTACTCTGTTTCCCAGGTACTTGAAAAAAGAACAAGCACATGGAGAAGAGAATGTGGTATTTCTACAAACACCACTTACTACAGGATGTAATGTATTTTGTCTGTAATACACAGATGATAATGCGACAATGGTGAATGAGGGATGAGAAAAGTTAAGTTTGGGGCATTCTTCACTAGGTTTGTCCATGACTGTCTGTCACGGGCCTGGTCCCTTGCCCTGACACCAAAACCAGGGGCAGAAGGCCCTTGACTGTGCTGGGAAGAAAAGCCTCCTGATTCTAAGGAAGAACAAACCCAAACAAATAAGAGAAAACAAAACAAAACAGGGACACTGTTCCAAGTGCTTAAATCATAGGGAAAAAAATACTAAGTGGTTTAACAATTCTAACTTCCAGTGAAGCCATCAAAGCTGAATATCTACAAAACTGGGCCCTGCAGAGTAGGACAAGTAATTTCATCACAAGATATTAATCTGAATCCTTACCCTGACTTCCCAGCTCTCCTTGACTGCTGCAAGAGTTAAGTGCTCTCCAAGATCAGAAGGTCTCAAACATCCAGAGAATTTAGCAAACAATGAATGAAGAGAGACTTGCAGCTAACTGCACAAGCTCACACATCAGAAAGCAATCATTACATTGGCTATTAATAGCAGGTGGTTAACCATGGATGTTTATTACTTGACAGCTACAAAACTACTTTGATTTCTTTGTAGGTGACCAGTGTTCTTTGTTAATAGCTATTAAAAATTATTGCTATCAACCCGATCTCCATTACAGTTTTGTTCCGTAACAAATGAGCTAAATCATATATCTGTTCACCTTGATGGATCATCCATAGGAAATTCTTATATTTAATACTCAATCTGATTAATCTTGATTTTCTGCTTTAGAAGTTTTCTATTTGAATCATGCTGGTGATCTACACTGAGAGAGTGCCTACCCACATGCAGTGTAAAATCTACAGTTCTGATATTGCTAAAGGTGCTGAGGATTCATGCTTACCAAAACCACTATGTGTTTGACTATACAAATTAGTCTCCAAACCTGCAACTTCTTAGGAAAGATGCTCATCTTACAATTTTACTCCTCTGCCCCATTTGCTATTTATTGCTTTATGTCTTATATATGCTTTATGCTTATGACACAGGCACTTACATAAGCCCGATTTTGTGGCTTTCTTCACAACAGCAGCTTGCATGGCATGAGTTTCCAGGATCATGGTCTTAAGCAGGAACAACTCCTTCTCTGCTGAGTCAACTCAGAGTGACCAAGTTCCTTTGATAACATCAGAGAGAGACTGGAGAAATTAGAAGAATGGCAACCTGTGAAGTACCTATGCTTGAAACAGGTGGATCAAGTGATGTATGTCTTACACCAAAATCCTCTGTATCATTCAAAAGAATTACAAATTTCCATGAACTGCCTAACAGCAGCTCCCCAACTCTCTAGGATGTATGCTGACTGCAGTCAACCCTGAACACATACTGTGGACTACCATGTGTCCATGTTAACATTTGTTTTTTAAGTGTAAACTCTACAGTATTGTTACAGTTCTGTAGTTCAGCATCTCATGGCTGTGCAAACTCTATTTCCAAACTCTAGCTCTACGTGTTGAGGTCAGAGAAGGCTTCTTCACATGGTATTTTTCTGTGAAGTAAGGTTTGTGCTTCCTGTGTTTTCTTCGATAGAAACTAAATGGACTGGATTCATATATCAAGAAAAATACAATTGGATGAAGGTGAAACATCATCATGAAGGTAAAACATGGTTTAGTGGTAATCTTGGCAGTCCTGGGGTAATGGTTGGACTTGATGAACTTAAAGGTCTTTTCCAACCTAGTCAACTCTATGATCAGCAAAATATTAAAGTGAATGCGTATGAAAATTACTAAACCTGCCGGATAAAGCTTGTTTCCTCAGCCCAAATGATAGGTTCTCTGATACACAGGACATCAGAAACTTAGCTCCTAGATTCTTCATGCTTTAAGCAAATAGGTAAATACTCATCTTTCCATTCACTAATCACTCTACGGCATTTTTAGGATCTGCTATTCCTTGGCTCCTACAGAATGCTAGGAACATCCCCACCTGCAATACAGTTAAGAAAAGAGGCAAGGGCTCTGCTTAGTCTCACACACGTGCTTAATTTTAGAGATAAGAACAGCCTGGGATTGTTATCCATCAGCAGAATCCCTTATGTCTGAGCCTTATGTAGATTTTGAGGCTTTTTTTAGCCACACTTTTGCTCAAAATCATTAATAATACCGTAGAACCGTGTAAATATGGAAATAAAAGAAGGATGATTATAAAACACAAGTGGGGGGAGGGGAAGAAAAACCTTCCTGACAAGCAACCTCTTTTTTTTTTTTTCCCTTTTAATTTTAAATAAAGCTGTCTGCGAATTTGAGCCTAGAGAGACCTTCATTAAAATCAATTAATCAGTCAGCCTCTCTGCTGAATAGCTTTCTGGAGACAAAATCTCCAAATAGGGCTTGGGAACTAGGTGTGTGTGAGCCTCCTGCTGACTGTTCCCGCAGGGCCTCACACCCCGGCCCCACCTCGGCGGGGTCAACATCGGGTGACTTGGATCCGGCCCGGCGGCGGTAACCGGCTACTTGCGGGGGGGACCGGAGCCCACCTGGGGAGGGGAGCCCTTGAGGCCTGGCGCAGGTGCCCCGGGCCTCCGGCGCGGTGCTGGGCAGGTG
>NW_009927510.1:0-4674 GCF_000696875.1 Nestor notabilis | reverse complement strand
GCATCGGTGTTCTGCGCAGTGAACAGATTGAGGATGTTCGATTACGCTTAATGATGTTTGACTGCGAGGTACCTGCTCTGCTGTTTTCAGAGGCATCCCCACGGGCTGCCGACCGAAGCAGCACCCCTCACAGCTGCGGGAAATGGTGTTCCTCACACACAAGTGGTGTTGGATCCGTAAGCCAGGCAAGTAACCGGTGGTTCTGTTGGGGTGCGGGGAGATGAAGCTGCAAAGTGGCAAAATGCAGGTGTTAAAGCTTCACAGCCCCTGGCCCTGTGTGGTAACAAGAATGAGGAACGCTGGTGTTACTCTTTATTATGTTTACTACGTGGCCTTTGACTAATCTACAATACACCTTTTCCTCTTCCAGAGCTGGTTGCAGTCGTGTGCCATCGCTGCAGCATTAGTGCCATACCCCGTGCAGCACTTGAGCAGTCACAGGCTACTTGCAATTAGTGAAGCTGGACATGCTCACTGGGCATCGCAGATGAGGAGTGTGGTCACTGACCTCCTCCTCTCAGTCTCAACCCATGACAAACACTGATCAGCAGCTTTCTGGTACTCTCCAGATAACTCAAATTTCTCTATTTTGTAGTAGGCAAATCAAGAAAAAGAAATCTCAAGTAATCCTTCGAGCAAAAGCAGAACTGGAGACTACTCATCTCGTGCACAGGTTTGTCTCAGCTTCCCTTTTTTCCAACAGCCTTTAACTTAATTATTGAACTTCCATAACACTGAATATTTTCAGAAGAGAAGCTCACCCTCAGTTTGGCAGTCAGGGTATTGTTCCCTCTCCTTTTAGTCACCGATTAGATCCAAGACAGTATAATGAAAATTTGCTTTTATTTCACGTAAGAAACAGCAACTGTTGTTTTATTATGTACCATTTCCTTTCAGGAGCTAGGTATCCTCATGGGGTATCATAAGCATTGAATTCACCGTCCATTACACAGTTCGGTATTTGAAACAACTCACTATAGGAAAAAAATTCAGGCATTTCAACAACTGGTTTAATGAAACTCTTGCTTTTAATGAATACAATGTTGCAGGTAAATAAATACATCACCTTGACCCCAACACATTCCCTGTTGCCTATCCAGTACAACTAGTGAGTATTTGTTGTGAAGAGTTCTGCCAGAGGCTGATCACGTTCTCTGGTAGGAGCAGATACCTCTACTGAAGACATTCAGCATTATTACAACTCTCTTTCCTTACATGATTGGATAAATTACAAAAAAGTAATTCTAAAGTCACTTCTGAAATACCTTATCCAAAAGCAGCTTTGTAGTTCCAACTAAGAGGACAAATGAGAACATAGCTCAGTTGTCGGCTGTTCAGTCAGGAAAACAAACCACAAACTGCTACAGTAAAGTGCCTGAAGGTAGATCTCCTGCCTCCATCCTCACATTAATCTTCTTTTCACATAAAAGGGCATTTAGGAAGCCTGGCCTATTAATCCTTCCCTAAAATGCTAAATAAATCCCATGTGGGGGAACCAAAGCCAGTTAAAAGGGTGTCAGTCCAGAGGAAAGTTCTCATTTTACCCAACGCGCTGCTCTATGTATGTATGTATGCAGCACACTGCAGAGAGAAATAAATACCTTTTCTTCTGCAGGGTATTGGGCATCCACTTCACTTGATATCAAGTTCAATCTGCAACATTTAGGCATGTTATCCATATATTACTAGTTGTCCCCTAACATTTTAACAACATTAACCTTTGACACTGAGCCATTTATTTATTTACCAATAAATTATTACCATTTTTTTTTCTATTTACCAAAATACCCCCTTTAACTACAGAGTATTTTGGGAAAATACATGTATTATATGCTCTGTGTTTTAATCTCCCATCTCTTGCCCCCAGAAGCAGCTTTTTCAAAGTACAGTTCCATCTCTATCTAACCTGGCAGCTTTTTAACCAAAGCATCAGCAAACACTGGCTATATTTAATATTCACGACCAAGCGACCTCACAGGTTGCTGTGACAGGGTTCTACTGGTTTATATGAGGGGCTCTGCAGTAGCTACAGGCTGGCAGCTCCTCACAGGCAGTGAGGATATTGGAAGGAACAGGCTCAGTTTTAGTCATAGATCCATTCATGAGCACAGCTTCGGTAATCAACCAGTTCCTCAGGAGCAAACCATAAGCTGATCTCTGTCTCAGCGCTTTCAACAGAATCACTTCCATGAATGATGTTCCTAGGAAAAGAAAAGGTGGGTATATAAGTAATATAATCCTCAAATGCAAAACAAAGCAAGCTTCTTTTTTTGAAGTGGTATTCATTGTGGAGAGAAGTTTTAAGTAAGTGTAACATAGCAGTAAGGACGGAGTATGCAGCCCCAGCTTTGCTCATCATTTTTGTCAACAGGGAAGACCAGAATTCAATTTCCATCTTTAGATAGTAACATCACCTGGGCAGAGGGAACAGGAGGTCCTTCCATAAGATAGAGAAGGATGGAGCACAGTTCCTACACATATCATGACATACCACTGGACATTTATTGCCTTTAGATAATATCAATAATTGCAAAACATACCTTCCAACCTGAACACAGAGGTCACCACGAATAGTGCCAGGCTTTGAATCGAATGGATTAGTTTCCCCCAGCATCACTCTTCCTGTCTTAATCACATTAAGACCTTCCCACACCTTAAAGAAAATATCAATTGAGATTATTAAACCTTAGCAGCAGATGAAGAGTTAATCAAACCCTCCCCAATTACACAACGCTGTCCATCACAGCACAGATCACCATCTGAATATTTGTAATAACAAGACGTATTTTATCTTGGATTTCTCTGTCAGCTTATTGAAGTGTCTGCTGCAGTTCTCCCCTCCTGCACAATATCTTTTCCCACTGAGGGTGGGAAGAGAATGATTTTAAATCTCATTATGGTAAATGACCTCACAATGCTGCTTGCTGGAGGTCTCAATCTCCAGCTTAACTGTGTTACAAATACATTATCCAAGACAAAAAGAGAAAACTCCTTCTCAGAAAGTCAGACAGAAAGAGATTTTCAAAGTTGCTGTAGCTTAGGAGTACAGTAAAACTATCCCAACACTGTTTCTCAGCTTGCTTAATACATGGCATTTCACAGTGGGGGTTTTGTGCATGTTTACTGCCTCTCCGTGTCCCCACTTTGGTCCTGCCTTTACCCTTGCCCTCCTACTCAACATACTGACCCAAAGGAGAAAAAGCTTATGAAAAAGGATTAAAGGAGTTAACAGCCCATCTTCTCAATGACAGTATTTGAGTGGAGGTTTTTAAGTCCTTTAAAAAGAAAGAAACTAGAATTCTGTAAGTGAGGCAATAGTACTGCAGGTACAACAATTAAATAATACATTTTTTCTTAGCTGAGCTTCATTCTCAAGAACTCACCATGGCTACCACAGGGCCGGAGTGCATGTACTGCACCAGACCATCGTAGAACGGCCGGTCCTTCAGGTCAATGTAGTGTTCCCTCAGAAGTTCTTCAGAGGCCTGCATTAAAACCCAACCAACCATCAAAAAAAGCTTACTGTAAGAACTTAAGAGCATGCTAAAATCACACAGATTAACCACAGAGCAAGGCTAATCCCGAAACTTGCATGCACTTGAAAATTCAGCATTTCTGGCATCTTCCTAGAAGTGCCTTTGGTCACTGTGGATTTGAACAGTTTGCTTCAACTACCACTCAACTTAGAAAAGTGTCTTTTGCCAACCAGGACCGCTTATGTGAGCTGGTAGTTGTTGCAGATACTCAGAGATATTTATTAGGTATAGGATGCCCCTAAAAGAATATTCTCTTCCGACTAAGGACATCAAGTTACTAAAATTAGCGTGCTTAGCACGTCTAAAGCATTTAGCCAGAGCTGGGAATTGGAACTGTTCCAAAAACATTCAGAGACTTCTCAGAATTTCAGGTTTAATTGTTCTGAAGACTACATCTGTCATTACAGCATGCTGCTCGGGTCCAAGGGTGCAGTTTGTATGCAAAAGGAGGTGTCCAAATGCAGGAAAGCTTACGTGTATTAACTTCATGGCCACCAGTTTGAAGCCTTTCTGTTCAAACCGCTTGATGATCTCTCCCACCAGACCCCGCTGGACCCCATCAGGCTTGATGGCGATGAAGGTGCGCTCGGTGATAGAAGCCATCGTCCTAATGAGGAAGGGAATAAAAGGTGTTATTCCAGGAGCAGCAGGCAAGTACAGTCACAGTTGTGTGTAACATCAGCTCTCGTTATAACTACATCGGCTGCATCTGCAGGTCGGTAACCCGGGATCGGCACCGGTCTGACAGCCACTCACTGTACCCGGGTTTTCACAAGCAAGTTTAAGTCGATGACCCTGTGCCAAGCCTGCAGTTGGCAGGTATTAAAACAGAATGTGTGGCAACGACTGTCACAGATGCAGCCCCAAGCGCCACGCGGGAGGCTGGCACCTGCGATTTCAGGCAAAGGAGGCTGAATAAATCCATATTGTGTAACTTTGGTTTGTAAGTGATCCGTCGGTCGGTTTTGAACACGGTTTTGCTGCGAGTGCGTGTGTATGTATGTCTGTAGGTAGGGGTGTGTTAGGTACGTGTGTGTACGTACACCCTGTGTAGGTAGCTCAGTGTAGGTACCCCCACCCGCGTGTGCAGCTAAGGCACAGGGGCGCGGGGAAGCCCTCCCGAGGGTGCCGCAGGGGT
>NW_009927509.1:461-4702 GCF_000696875.1 Nestor notabilis | reverse complement strand
TAAATATATATATATAAAATATACACATATATCCCTACTATAAAAATCAAATCAGTAGTGTCAGTCCTGCGTGGTGAGACGAAGCGTGTGCATGGGTATTAGCAGGGCTGCTTTCTTTGCTTTCCTCCTTTGCTTCTAGGTCTCAGCCTGATCTTGTTGCTGTTAGAAGTCACAGACTTTGGGATTTCTAATCCAATTTGAAGCCTGGACTGTTAAAATGGAATTGGACAGCTTCAATAGAACCTCTGAAGAGAAATGATTGATGTGGACATGGCCTCCAGGGGAAGCTGTACTAATGGTGCTTTAGAAACCCTGTGGCTTGTATCCCTCCTGAGTGGTGTGTGCTGGGGGCCTGGGAGGGTGAGGATCACAGAATCATGGAGTGCCATGGGAGGTATAGCTCCAGCTCAGCTGCTGCAAAGGCATCCCCCTTCCAGATGATGAAATGTACATACATGCCTTTGGTAGGAGCCAGGGGAGCTGGCGCAGCTCAGCGTGGGCTCCTCTTTCTCAGCTCTGCCCCAGGCTATCGTGGGTTTCTTTTTAGTTCTTCATTTGTACTGTTCTCTGATCACAGGCCCACTCTGCTGCGTCTCTATCAAGTCGTGAACTAAAACCTTCACCTTCCTGTAAATCTCACCTTCTCTTGATCTGGTTTTTGCCTGATCACACCAGTTAAATCAAGGCGTTGCTCTCCTGCCTCCATTGTGCTGTCCTTGCCCCTGTGCTCAGCCCATCCCTTACCAGTTTTGGGTGTTTGGGAAACTCACCACCACCAAACAATGGTAATACCAAACAGCATCTCCTGCCCCTGTACCTCAAGTAGAGCCCTAGGACAAGGGCTGGGGGGAGCGGAGCAGCTCCTTGGGCACAAGCATGGGTCTTTTGGGGAAAGAGAAAACAACAGTGGGGTGGGAATGGGATGGAAAAGCCTCTTGGCAGAGTTTGGTGACACAGGTAGCTCCAACAGCGCTGATCACTCTTGATCCATTAAGGCAGAAAGCTCCCAAACCACCCACTGATGCTGTAAGGACCATGCTGGTGGTCCTGAAACCCTTGGTGCCGCTAGTCCCATGGGAGTGTGTGTGCACAGGTATGGCCTGTTTCCTTGGTCTAAGCAATAATTTACCTCTGTCTTTGTTAATGCCATATATTTTTTAAGTGCTTTGTGCCTTTATATGACTGAAACCCACACTCATGCTCTCGAGCCCTGCCCATCAGTAAACCAGAGGGCTTCTTGCTGTGCTTTTCACCCTCATGAATCTCCACAGACACCAGTTTTCCTCCCTTCACTAATGATTGACAGATTTCCCTTCCCTCTTCTTTCCACCTAAAGGAGGAACCCATGTTTTCCATCTCCATCCCTGCTCTGAGGTGATTAAACGTGCTCTCTGGTGCAAAGAGCTTCGAGCAGTCAAGGGGATCCAATGGCGTGAAGGAAAACAAAGGCCCCGCCAGAGTCAGCACGTAAATATTTTACCAGGTTTATGGACTCCCACCATGGCGATGGGAACATGCAAAGGCCACTTCCCTGGTGACCTTTCCCAGTGCTTTCCAGCCTTCTGTCCCCAGCAGCCACAGGCTTCACTTGTCTCATTGCTCCGCTCCTGTGCCGGTGGGAGCAGGGCAGGGCTCTCTCCTGAGCTATGCAGAGCTGGGGTGAAACAGAAAGGAGGGTGAAGTATGTGTTTGAATAAACCTTTGCTTCTGATCAGCCTTCAGTAGTGGTCCCTTAGATCTCTGTCCTCAAAGATAAGGCAGGGAGGGATGCCCTGGGGAGGTGCTTTTAAACATATTTGTTCCTGCGGTGTGCTGAGCTGTGCCAACAGGAGCGCTGGCTCCGAGAGCTGCTGGTGGGTTGGCAGCTGGAAAAGCAGCAAGCAGAGCTGGGATGCAGTTGCTGACTACATGTCCCCACCTCCTGTCACATCTTGGGGTGGAAAATGGCCTATGCTACAGGTCATGCTTCCAGCTGAATGTGGCACTCTGCCTGCAGCATCCAGTGCTGATGCTGAAGCCTGGATCTGCACAGCTTCTTCCATTGAGTGCAGTTGAGAGCTGGATTCATGGTTCTCCTTTGGGAAGGTCCCATCGGGACTCTGACTTGCCGGGAAGGCAGCTGACACCGCATCTCATCTTCTCTAACCCCTTCTGAAGCACCCTTGTCCCTTCTTGGGGAGGAATGACCCCACCTCCCCATCCCCACTCTGCTGGACCACCTCTGCATTGAGGAGGTTGTGGTCTCCTTGCACTGCGAGGGAGCCAGGACAGAGAACTGAGTGTCAGCTTGGAAGGATAAGCCTGAACGGGGAGACACCGATCTCTCTGACCACATGGGGATGCTGAAGTCCTGCTATTAGCACTTGGAAGGGCTTGCAAGAAGAGGCAGACATAGGAGAGGTGAGGGGAGAGCTCCTCCACACCCCATGGCTGCAGCCTGGCCTGGGCCACCTTGGTCACGCTGCTGTGCCCTTGTGCCATTGCGTGGTGGAGAGGGGATGGATGGTGGCAGGAGCTGCAGGGCCTTTCCTGCTGTGGCTGATGTCCCTATGGCTGCAGGCAGGGCCGTGTGCCTCGGTTCTGCAGGCAAGAAGGTCTTTTCCTGGAGCAAGCGGCATTTCTCACCAGGACCTCAGCAAAAATCCCTGCTCAGGGACTTTTTAAGCCCTCCCCGGTCCATAGAGGGGAGTGGGAGGAAGCACAGCTCCGTTCTCACCACGAGGTGTTGCAGATGCTGGTGCTGGAGCCCTTCTCCCGCCCGCTTCCTCTTCCCACCACTTACACCGTGGGACCTGGCGCTTGCACCCCATAAATCACTCGGTCACTCAGGATCTGCTCCAAATGCGGCTGCTCTGGGGCCAATGGATGGGCTGCTTGGGCAGGGAGCCAGCGTGAACCCCTGCTCCCCAAGGGGCTTCTAACTCAACAGCCCACCTAAATAAGGGGGGGCTCACTGGGGTGATGTGGACATGGCTGGAGCATCCGTCAGTGCTGACTATCACTGCTTTGCTGTGTGCTCTCACTGCTGATCTCAGTCCCCTGCCTTCAGCAGGCACAGGCACAAACCCAGCACGATGCCCCTGGTGAAGCCTTCCTGGTTTGGGAGGGATGAAGGGGGACACATGCACTGAGGAGGAGAAAGGAGGCCTTGGGAATGGGGCTGTTCAGTGATGCCACAGCTTCAGGTCTCATCTGGCAGTGTCGTGGGAAGCGTTCCCAGCTGCTTTTAAGATGCTCAGTCCATCTCCTCCTCCCATTCTTGGCTTGCCAAATGGCTACAGGAGCTGGGAGGCTGGGGCAGACCAGAAGCAGCTCTGGGGAGAGGGGAATTGGTTTTGATAGATTCAAAGCCGGTCTTAAAAGTCAGGAAGAGAAAAATCAACTCTGGAGGGCTTTGGGGTCGTGTTTCTTTTAAACACCTGCAGATGATGCAGGTGTGGGAAATAGTAGAAAAGTGGAAAGAAATAAAGGGGATGTGGGTGATGTTTGGGAGCTGCTTTTGGGGGGCTGCTTTCTACACCCCAGCACCGCCATCATTCTGCTGCAGGGCTTTGCATCCCCTTGCTCCAAGATAGACATTGATAATGGGGGCTTTAGTGGTCTCCAGCTGCGCTGAGGTTTAGGGGTGTAACTCATGCCCTCACACGGACCCAGAGCGCTCCAAACCCAGCAACTGAGTCAGTCAAGTCCCAGAGCTGCAGCTGGAGCTGTGTGCACATTGCTCAGACCCAGCAATCCGGCCGCTTTCATGTTCCTTTCCCACAAATATTCCAGTTTGCTGGGCCAGAGCAGCTGGAAGTGGCGCTTGGAGCCGATTCACACAAGTTGTGTCAGCTCCCAACACCCCCTCTCCCATCCCGTGGCTCAGCTATTTCTCGCCACTGTCAGTGCCAGGCCGGGTGTTCATCCCATCACCACACACAGCTCCCCAGTGAGATGTTCCCCACGTCCCGAAGCTCCCAGGCTGGGAACATGATTCACACAAACCCAGGATAATGAGTGGCCCAAATACAAATTAAAACCAAAAATAAGGAGGTGGAGGAAGCAACAAAAAAGGACTGAAAGAGCGTGTTCTCTGCCCTCAATGCTGCAACCACCGAGGGACGGGGAAAGCCTTTGGCCTGACACAGTGCTGGAGCATCCCATGGGCACGATGGTGTCAACAGCAGTGGTCCCTAACTAACAGCAGTGTCCCCACCTCAGTGCTGCACACCAGCCTGCTCCAAAAGGTACAAGTGCCT
>NW_009927509.1:0-430 GCF_000696875.1 Nestor notabilis | reverse complement strand
CTTGAGAGTAAACAGGACGTCGCACAGCAGTGCTGGGGTGCAGATGAAAGCAGGCTGGCCTGGCAAGAGCAGCAGGCTTGGCTTTTGTTTTCCTTTTGGTTATTAATGCTTCTATTTATTTACTTTTCAGCCCACGGGTAGGAGGGAGCAGGGAGAGGCTGGGATCCTGGGGTGGGACAAACTTGGGGGAGGGCTGGTGTGCTGCTGGGCCCTGCTCCTGCTTCTGAAGGCTCAGTGGGGTCAGTTTTATTGTATTTGATTATTTTATGTTATTTTTGGTTTACTTTTATGTTATATTTTATATTTTATTTTTTATTGCACTTGATTTCTTTTAATTTACTTTTATTTTACTGTATTATTTTCATTTAATTTCTTTTACTCTGATTTTATTATTTTATTTTTATTTATTTTACTTTACTTTTATTATTTA
>NW_009927508.1:0-2485 GCF_000696875.1 Nestor notabilis | reverse complement strand
GCTGCTTGTCGGGAGAGAATACAAATTGCAGGCAAAATGAGGTGACTGAATAGGGAATGTCTGCGAAGTGGATCAAAATCAAGGACTTGGCCCTGAAAAGTTATCCCAGCCGTGCTGGGAGCGCAGGGTGCTTGGGTTGGTGCCTCCGGGGCCAGCTTGCCCAGGAGGGTTCATGAGTGATGTGGGCAGTGATGGAGCTATCTCCCTTATGTATAAGGGATGCTCTGAGCTCCCCCATGCTGCTGGCAATGAGCTCTTCCAAATGGTCTAAACCCAAGTGGCGCTGCCCCAGCTCCCTGCCGCCCTGTATCCACCCTGCCATGGCCCATGGCCACCTCCCAGCCCGTCCGGCCCCCTGCCTTGCTCCTCACGCTCACCTCTACCTCCACTACAGCTCTTGCCAACCCACACATCTGTCCTTCTGTCCACACGTAACTCCTCCTACCCATCCAAAGCTGCTTCTCCCACAGGGAGGGTTTTCCTGGTAAGAGCTGGCAGATTTTAATCTCAGATTGTCTCTTTCCTTACCTGCCAAGCTCCAACAGCTTAATGCACAAGAGTATCTCCCTCCCTGTGGAAATGCAATTACACTGTGCCCTGCCAGAGGCCAACACCACTGTTGTAGCACCCAAAGGTGCTGGGGCCCATCGTCACGAGCAGGGGCCAACAGAGAGATGTGTCTCCAGCAGTGGGACTCCTGCATGATTTGGGATTTGTATAGTTGGGGGAGGAAGCAGCCCTGGCCTTCACGACCCATTCCACCTCTAAAGGAAAACTCTGTTTTGGAGACATTGATAAAAGGTCAATGTCTTCGGTGTGTTCCTGAATCTTAGAAACTCTCCTTAATATCCTTACAATTACTCAGATCTTTGCAAGAAGATGGGGAGAGCACCAGGGACGGGGGAGGAAAGAAAACCAAGGTGGTCTTGTGGGCAGCAATACATGAGAGTTGCTGCTGTGGAGGGAGGGCACGTGTCCTGGTGGGGTATAGGAGATGTGAGCATGGACATCTCCTCATCCCACCATTCTCCAGCAGCCAGGTTTGGAGGCAGCGCTGGGGCTGGAGCCATTCCCCAGCACCATGCGCGAGGCTTTGGTTGCCATAACAACTGGATTCAGGCTTCAAAAATAGTAACTTATTTTTCATTCAATTTGCCTTTTGCCCTCTGAGACAGATCTATTTCAGGACTGATGGTTCACTTCAGGTGTCCATTGCCAGCACCTCTGGCTGCAGGCTGGGGCTTCAGGGATGGTGTTATTTTGTTCAACACGGTTTATCACTGTTTTCTTTCCTTCTCCTATTCAGGCCCAGAGAAAAGGTAAAGCAGGGCACAGGCATCATGAAATAGCCTTTGCCAAAACCTCATCATCTAGAAGGTTGGGGAAGGAACTTGACAAATACCTTCTCAGCTAAGTGGCAGGACGTGGGAGAGGTTTTCAGAGATGATCTCACCCTGCATCTCAGCCTGGACCTGCTGCTCTCAGCCAGGGCTTGGCTGTCCCAGATAATGCTGAGACGGTCCTACTGAAGATGGGGCTTATTTAGTTCCCCCCTGCACCTCCTGGATCCTACTGTCACCAGCCTGATCCCCAGCATTGTCTTCCATCCATGATAGGAAGTGTGCAGGAAGGCTGACCCCGCTGCCAGGTCCTGGCATTGGGGAACTGGGGTGCTTCTTGTGTGCGTTGGGACACCCCACAATGCAGCATGCACCTGGAACATTACTCCTTTTGCATTCCCGGGGGTGGGGGTGAGGGTTGGGGTTGGGCTGAGCTGCTTTTGGAAGGGGTTGCAGAGGGTGCCAGGATTAATTCATACCTTCAATTAAGGGATCCCTTAATTTTTGTCTGTTTTGGCTTTTGGAAGACTTGGGTGTGCTTTACTTCCTATGGAAATGGCCATACAAGCATGACCCTTCATGTTGAGATGTCCTCATCTGATCCACCTTTCTCTCATCATTACAGCAAGGAGGAGTTATGGGGGAGAGGGGAGCAGGACTATCCTCCTCCTCCACTTGCTGCTGACATTATGTCAGCTTTCTTGTCCCTTAGCTGCTGGCCTGAAGGCATCTGGAGCCTCTGGCACATGGTAGGCACGGATGATGCCCTTTTGAGCCCCCATCACCTTTTGAATCCCCTCTCTGAGCTTCCCAACCTCAGATGTTTGTTGGGATGTCACCTCCTTTGAGACCCTCCCTGAGTGACGGGGAAGATGGAGCAGTGAAGGCTTAGGGTAGAGATGGGGTGAGGATTCTGGGCTCTCCAACCCTTGCCTTGCTTTGTCCCCCTTCTCCCGAGCAGGAAGTTGTATCCCCACCCATGGACAACCCACAGCGATGGGGCTGGGACAGAACCACCCACCCTGCCAGGGCCTCTGAAAAATAATGGAGAAAACACAAAAACAATTAAAATCAAATCAGTAAAAGCCAAGCCAACCCAAACAGCTCCCTGGGGATGCCGGGGCGGGCTGGCCCTGCCCTGGGGC
>NW_009927507.1:8562-14311 GCF_000696875.1 Nestor notabilis | reverse complement strand
GCAGCTGCCTCCGCGGCACGCGGGGCCGGTGCCCCTCGCAGGCCAGGCAGCCGGGCTGACCCCTCACCTCCGACAGCGATCTTTATCTAGACTCCATCTCAATTATTTATCTCAGGAAGGTCAGAAGGAAAATGCCTCTCCCAGGACCCCCCCGCTTCAGGCTGCAGAACTTGTGAAAATGCAGCTTCCTTGAGGACGCAATTCAGCCAAACCGGACGAGAAACTGATGCGCCGCTTTACAGCCATTAGGAAACGCCGATGTTTAGAGAAGCGCCTTCAGCTCACATCTGCCAGTCTTGAACCCAGCAATGGGCACTCTTCCCCCATCGAACTGGAAGGCTCAGATGGGCACTAGAACTTTGCCAGCAAGAATGTAAAAGATCTTCTGTCATGCTGATATCCATGAACGTATTTTTACCTAAAAGTTTATATATTTTCCAAAGACAAAACCCTCAGACACACTAAAACTTGAAAACTCTTGGAGAATACAGGTAACATTTACATAAAGAACCCTTTAGAAACTTCAGTTGTATTAAAGAACTCTTCAGAAACTCCAGTGATACTAAAGCTGAACAAGTTGTAAGGAAAGTTTTAATAAAGTTATTAACACGCAATACTCTGTCCTCCTTGCAATGCTATTTCACAGCATCATTTAGGAAAAGCCACACACACAATAAAGGGAAGAAAAAGGAGAAAAAAAGCTTGTAGTAAAAAACTGGGGTATAATTTTCTTCAATCAACTCCAGCTCATGACTGCAATTACCCCAAATCTCTCCGAACCTTGCTGTGATACACCAGGGACAGGTCTTGGAGCCTCTGTGGGTGGCAACCTTTCATCTGCCTCTCAAACTGTTCTTTATTGTAAGGTTTCAAATTAGTGCTAGCAGCAATGAGCAAATTTGATAATTCCATCTCAAATTAGTTAATGTAATGTGCCAGGAACCACTAACTAAGGCTCCGCGAAGATGAAAATGTATCTCTGCAGCCTCGGGATGCAAGGTTAACCAGCCTGACAGCTCGCGTCTCAGAAGCTGCTTTTTAATTAAAATGAAGTTTTGCTTTAAATGTTCTCCCTTTTCCCTTTCCCGCAGGGCACTTTGCTCATTCCGGGTGGAAAAACACGCTCCAAACACGTGAACACGCATGCTTTGTGACAGCACAGAGCCTGTGTCTCACCCAGAGAGCTGGCAATTGGGTGGAAATCATTAGGATCGTATGTACTGAGCGAGCCTTTGTAGACAGCAAAGTGAACTGGGGATATGTTTCCATGGCAGCTTTCAACGCAGTGAGCCAGCGACCCGCATTTCAGATCCTTATCTCCAGTTTACCCAAACTCATTTGTTCTGGAAATCAAGATGAGATACTTCACAAAATAACAGACATAGTTTTCCACTGATGCTTTGACTTTGACAGGCTGGGGCTATGAGGGCACCTCATCACAGTTGGTGCTTTTGCTTCTCTTTAAAGAACAAACCAGAGGGACCGGGTTTGATCTTTATGTCCTTTTGCTTGTCGTGGAAGAACAACCTCTCCTCCACTGTTAAATTCACTTTTTCCTTCCAGGGCAATTAAATGAGCTTCCCAGCTCACACCACTCCTTGTGCCTTCGCCCCCTTCTGCAACACCCGTTTCACGCAGCATCAGGACACACCTCCCCGGCCTGATGCAGCAGACACAGCCGGTGATCTGCTGGACCAGGAGCCCCCACCCCACAGGACCGCGGGGCCGAGATGCCCACCCAACCTCACCTTGAGACATGCCATCTACTGGGGGGCGGCTCAAAGGGTTTTGCTTGAGGAAAAGGGTGATCTGGACACCCATCTCCACCATCCCCACCCCTTGAGGTGCAGTTATGAGGTGCAGGGGGTAAAAGCTCGCTGGCTTCTCCTCCTCTCAGCGCGCTGCCTGTATCCCCTTCTCCATACCCAAGCAGAGACATTTCCATTCTACTGTGTAAAAGCTGTTATCCCCCTTCAGCCAAATAAAAACATCATTATTCAGACAGACCGAGATATTCAGCAGGGGAGTCTGAGAGCACCCCAAAGTGGGAGTGTCTTAAAGCTACTGGGAAGGAAAAGTATAAGACGACACTTAGATTATGAAGCTTCAGTTCTTCCCTGGGCATTATTCTACATTAAGAGTACAGGTCACTGTCTGTGCTGCATTTGTATTAACTGGCAGATTTACTCCAACACATTTATACTAATAGCACTAATTATATTTGAATGTAGATAAAATTCAACACAGACAAGTTAAGGATCCACCCAGGAAAACTAACTCCCCATACGAAATCCACTTTGTTTACGGTTGGGTTTATTCCTTTCTGGGTTTGCCTGGGATGGAAGGATACTTGCTAGAGGGAAGAAAATGAATGGACATAAAACTCATACAGCAGCAGGTCAGTGAGGCACTGGGGAGCAAACGCCTGCTCAGCATGACCCAGCCTACCCTTTCCCAGGGCAATGCTTGTGTGCAGTGGAATTACCTGCAGCGTTCGGATGCTGGGCACTGGCTTTTTAAACTATGAGAAGCTGTGAAGCACGTTCTGAAGTTGAAATGGAGTGACGGGCTGGAAGGAGTCTGAAAAGCATCACTGTTGTGCTGCAGTCGGAGCTAAGGCCTCCGGCCCGGAGCCGAGCGACAGATGATTCTCCCCTGAAATGCTTTAAAGCGGAACAGAAGAAGCTCTTTATCTGTGTGGTCTGAGCTCATTTACTCCAGGAGAAGTCTCCAGCTCCTGCCCGACTGAAAGCCAGGTCTTGTTCTCCCATCTGATGGATGAATGGAATTTAGAAGTTTGATACTGTCCCCTGAGATGTCATTTAAATCCACAGATACATTCAGCAAGCAGGTAAAGCCACAATGTCATTCCAGAGGCTCATCTCTCTGGCTCCCCACCCCCTTCTTCTCGCACATGAGCCTGTCCTCACTTTTCCTCGTCGTTATAAATCACCTCTAAAGGAATTATCACATTTTCTTTCTTGGAAGAGGTCTGGTTTTGTGTGTTTTGTATGACATGGTAAGAGAGGAACGCACGCTCACACACGCAGAGCTGCTTCACCACCTGCCTACTAGAAGTAGCCATGAAAAATGGATTTCTTTGTTATTTTTAAGCTATATAAGCAAGGGGAAAGCGAGAGTTACTGCCGCTTCTTACTGCAAAGTGGTACTGATGCGTGCTAGTGTCAGCTTTCCCCTTTCTTCTGCAAGGTGGGAAAACACAGTTCAGTCAGTACTTAGGACTGGCAGAAGCTGCCTGACAAACTCACCCATCCCCTTCAAATTCAACATAAATTCCAAGCTCTATCCTAATCTTTCGCAAAGCATTTACAGCACTTGGATTTGTTTTGCCTGTTCTGCTGCTGCTGCAGACTTGAAACTACTCTGAAAGCAGAAGGAAGCAGCAGCAGAACAGAAGCAAATCCTTTTATTTTTTTGGAGCAAGTGACTCATCTGCTGCATTGACATCCCCATAGATTCTTCTCCAGAATAGGCTGTGCTCTAGGGCAACTGCTGCTGAACTTGATACAAAGGAATTCTTCCCAGTATAGCAACATATAGACCATGAGGGGCTCTTGCATCTGATTACCCACCCAAGACCTCAGTCAGCCCATCCCAATCAGACAGCACCACCCCGACATTCCTCTGTGCCTGTGGGGTTACCTCTGCTTTATCACAACAAGGGCTCCAGGACAGTTGGAGCTGCTACTGTTGTAATCCATCCAAGATGAAGAGTAGAAAAGCCTGAAATAAAAGCCAAGCTTCCTGTCCCATGTGTCTGCCAGACTGCTGGAAAAAGGTCAGGGGCATCCTCACTCCAGACTGGTAATTGCAAGAAATGAAGGGGGTGAACCCAAGCCAGCAGATCAAAGGGGGAGAGGGAAGGAGAGGATTTTACAGGGAACAGGCTGACTACAGGGGCAAATGTTAGGGGAAAAATTACCTTGTAATAGAAAAAAGGCAGAATAATGAGCATTGCCTCCATGAATCAGTCAGATACCAGTAAAACTGAGCAGATAACTAAACAGAACTAGCACTGGCCAACTGCTTATTCCCATTAAAGTAGAACATGTTGATGCTTTATTTAAGTAAAGTTTCTCTATAAGCTGGAACAGCTGGTCACGAAAAACTCCCTTGTCATTTACTGGGCAAGAGCAAAACTGCAGCAACACCAGAATCTTCACAATGCAGAACATTTAGTGCGCGCACGATCAGAGACCAACAACACGCTGGGACACCCCAGCACTGTGGCAGCACCGACCCCAGACCTGTCTGATCCCAAGCAGCTTGCTCTCTGTTGTGTGGTACAGGGAAAGGATGGGATCTCCTGCGTCATCCACAGTGTGCACAGACGCATACACCAGAATTTGAACTTAACAGAAAAGATGATGCTGAAGAGGGTCCCTCCTGCCTCCAACCAGAGCTGTGGTTCCCGCGGTCCCTCTGACGCTGCACTGATGATGGGCATCCCTCTGGGGAATGGCCAGAGGGCTCTGTACCCACCACCTTTGCTCCAAACTCTCCTATTTGGACTCCGAGAAGAAAAATTAATGCTTCCTCCCTCTGCAAGCAGGCCCAGTGTGGCTGTAACGCTGCAAAGACAGTTCAAAGGATTCCGTCGCCTTCAGGTTTGGGTATTTAATAATCTAATCCATTAGTGACATTTCCTATTTAAGTGACCAAGATTATGCAGCTAAACAATATTTTGCAACCAAAATGCATAATAAATCATGCCCTTGGAAGTGCTAATGGTGCTCACATTTATTCCTATTAATGCTTCCTGGTTTTGAAAGCTGGGTCAATTCCAGAGATAATGTATTACAAACTTTCCCGCTGAAGGGTTTGGGTTCCTCTAGGCTCGAGTCCAGTTACAACTGGCAGCTAATACTTTCACACATTCACAAATCCCTAACTCCTCCCCAAGAGCAGAGCTGAGTGGAAAGGTTTTGGCTTGGGTCAGCAGATTTCGGAGTGTTACAGCGATGACTGGGAAGTGATGCAGACCTCTTCAAACATCAGGCTCTAACAGCAAGAGCTCTTCATCAATGTGTGTTTGTTACGTTATACACTCAGACATATAGGTGTGCACATCTGCACACCTATGTCATGCCCTGCAAAAAACCCCAACCCTAAAACTCATGTACAGAAAAGCAGCATTACATGTTTTCTTTCAGTCCTACAGAAGTACCACTACATGACTCTAAATAATTTGCTTCTGAAAAGACTAACCAAGCTGTTCACCAAAATCACAACTGTGGTGCTCAAGAAACGTGTGCAACAGACTCAAGTATGAATGTGAAATGGGCACAGACTGGAATTCCAGTTACCCTGAGCCCAAACTTCCCGGTTCCAGGAGAGCCCCATCAGAGAAACCCCCAAACACAGGGCACTGGGAGGGAAGGGGAGCCAAGAGCAAAGCGAGGAGCTCCTGTTCTGCAGCAGAGCACTGGAGTCTGGTGTTGGGTGGAGTTGGGGGTAGTTTTACTGTCCTCTAACAGAACCCCCATCATGCAGGAGGGATCCAGGAGAACCAACAGACCGTAATCTGTTGATTCCTGTATTGCCACTCAATTAAATATTACACAATACGTTATATCTGAGCCCAAAAGAAACCCTCAGGGGTGGTATCCTGACACCACATATACACCACCAAGTATAGTCGTAAGAAACTTCAAACTCTAACCATCAGTGACCATCAGATGCCCCAAGTAAACGCTATCACAGGGGATCCACGGAATGACAAGTCTGT
>NW_009927507.1:0-8546 GCF_000696875.1 Nestor notabilis | reverse complement strand
AGCAGGAACGTCTCGAAAAGACTGTTTCAGTTTCTCAAATAGACCCCTTGCTTTTCCAAATGCATGTTAGTACACATTGTGCATTGTGCAATACTTCCCCGCCGCATCTGACAACACCTACATCAAGACCCTCCAGCACCTTTCAGAAGTTATTTCTGGAAATGTTGAATCGCATAACAGCAATAAAAGGAAAATATTGTTGTAGCCAAAATAAATGTCTATTTGGAACACGTTTAAAAAGCCCGGGACTGTTTGTGTAAGTTGGAAATACCCTCCCAGCAGAACAGCGGGTCCTGGCTGCTGGGAGCCAGTGAGAAGCAGGATCCATGTATAAAGACCTCATGGCTGATTTGTCTGTTTAAAGGAAATGCTCAGTCAGATGAAAGCCTGGATCCTGATTCTTCTGTGCTCAAACCCTGTTCTATCCTCCACCAACTCAGCTGCAAAGCATGAAACTGAAACCCACAGCTGAAAGCCCCTCAGCACTGCAGGTTTTGGTCAGGCTGCTGAAGACCAAGTTGCTCTTCTACTAAACTGGACTAGGTTTAAACTTGGATTTTTCCTAAGGAAAAAAAATCTCTGCCCCAGCTTTAGTCCCTTTACATCTGCCTGAAGAAATCAAACGCAAATACTTTGGTCTGTGGAAGGGTCACCGAGATCCACTCCAGACAAACTCTAATCTTTCACCCCATGTCTGACAACCCAACTTGCACTCTAAAGTAAGTATTTCTTTGGTTGAGCCTCCCTTTTGGTGCTTAGGTGAAACTCATGGGCAGGACGGAGTGGGGCAGACAGCAGAAGAACCACCTTTGCTTACATGAAATGCAATCCCCTCTAAACAGCCCTCACACATGTTCCTCCCCCCCAAAAAAAAGGATTTCAAGACACAAACTTAGGACTCCAATTCATGTAATTTCTGTTATTTTGTCTGAAGTAGTTTACACTCATTCAGGACCGATGGCACTGCAAACTCCCTCCCTTCCTCTGCCTTGAGACTCAGGCCTAGCAACCCTTTTGAGTTTGTTTTTTCCTTTTCCAGAAGGAAAACCAGATGATAAGATGGATGAACTCTAGAAATATAATGTATGGGTTCAGGGCTGGGTTTTTTTTAAGAGAAACAACAATAATGCTTCTCTCCAGCCAGGAACGGTATCTAGGAACAGTGGAATGATTGTTGTAGGAGTGAATCTGGTTTTCATTAGAGGGAAGTGATGGGTCCAATTTCTGCTGGGGACTGTTTGCTTGCATCTCTTGTTTGTGCTCGCGTTGGCAGTTAACCCTTTCGCTGGTGAGCACCGAGCCTGCACTCGCTCTGCTCCCGGCCACCAGGGCTTGGCATCCCCGTGGGCAGTGCGGAGTCACTCCAGGAGTTGCAGGCCGTGGATAGGGAAGCTCTTGTCTTTGGTCTCACGTTGGAAGGAATTTAGAAATTGATTATGGGTGGAGAGACTGTTTTACACATAAAGAAAAGAAAAACCTATAAAAAAATAAATCTAGAGAGACCCACATCTATGAATTGACTAAAGTTCCACCCGAATTAACACCAGGTTGACTTTCCCATGACCTGGTGACCCTCCAGGTGAATTCAGCCCTTGTGAAAGCCACTATGAAGCGATGCATCCCCATGATGAAGTTCAGAACCACCACAGCCAAGACAACCTCCGGAGTCCGCTGCCTCTGGGCAGGCTGGGTGTCCTCTGTGCTGCCTTCACATCCCAAGAAGCATTACAACCGCAGAGATACCGACCCAGAGCCAGCAGTGAGACTTTGCTACTTCTCTTTCAATACATTAATTTACATTACATATTTAGTCATTTCATACTAGCATATCAGCATATACTAATTTCACCAGTCAATTACTATTCTGTGTTCTGTCCAAGTTTCACATTCTCCAGATACAATAAACCCCACCATTACACATGGTAATGAATTACTAGATTAATCTCACTTCTTTTTTATCCCCAAGCAAACTTTGTAACATACTGACCACTCCCATGTACTGCCTTTGCACATGTTTGTGAGAACTACTTGATTTCCATATGCTTTGCAAGCAGTCCATCTCAGGTTTAGTTCTTATTCCTTACACTGACGAAACCCTCCACATCTCACCAGCCAGAAGTGAGTGTCTCCATTAAATCTTCACAGGACAGCAACGCGAGTATTGGATTTTTCTCTATTTATGAGTTAATTTGTCAATATCAATACCATCATTTATGTTATTGTCGTGGCTGAACCCGGGACAGTTATTTATGAATTAAAGTGGGAGAAATGAATGGGCATACATGCAGTTAGCAAAAGATGTTTAAAAGTATCATTCCATTTATTAAGGTATTTACCATATATCAAAGAATCCCAGCCTGGTTTGGGTTGGAAGTGACCTTAAAGCTCATCCAGTTCCAATCCCTGCCACAAGCAGGGACACCTTCCACTAGAGCAGGTTGCCCCAAGCCCTGTGCAAGCGGTCCTCACACCACACCCTTACAAACGGGCCAGTGCAAAAAGAGTCTTTGGAAACAAAACTCGGGGTTTCATTTCCTTCACAGACCTCAAATCCAGAGCAAATGGCCTGGGAAGACTGCAAGCTCCGGCCAGGCACTACGGAATGCCACAGTGCTGACCTGGGAGCTGAACCTCTTGGCTTATCACCTGTACCACTGCTGTGCCTGGAGACATCAGGCCAGAGTGAGCTCCAGTGCTCCCGGAGCTCTTCACAACACAAGCAAGCACAGTACCAGCCAGGAGGAACTGACGGCGAAAGCCCCTTGCTTTACAGTGAATCCACTGCACTCCCACATCACATCCCACTGCACATCCCACCGCACTCCCACATCACATCCCACCGCACATCCCACCGCACTCCCACATCACATCCCACTGCAACGCTGCAGTGTTTTCAAGACGAGCAGAAGCGTACGTGAGATACACAGAGCAAACCACAGGGTCAGCTCTTCAGTGGCAGACTGACCTGGTACTACAGACTTCACGTACCTAACATGAGAGACCCAGAAGCAAACTGCAGTCAGTGCCTGGCCCTAAAAACCAGCATTAGACACAACATGCACATAATGTCCAAGCTTTATTTATTAGGTTTGGTTCACTTCCAGATTACATGGGGTGGAAAAGCTCAGAACACACCAGGATAAAATGCTTGCTTGAAATGGGATTTCCCGTGCCCTCCTCTTCCTCGGCAAGCCACTGCCCTAGCCATCCCAGCACCCCGAAGGCACCACTCATAGAATGAAACCACTTCCAGACTAGATTTTAGGTATAAAACAATCTCACACAGTCAACAACCACATCCACTGATCTCTAACCTGCTGTGAGCCAACCTGCCCCACTGCACTGCCCTTAGCTCTGTTCTTGTCCATGAAAACCAGAAGCCCCCCTGAGGCTCTGACCCCCCCAATGGTACAAGCACCGCATCCTCAGAGCACAAATCTTCATAAATAAATAAGGGGGGGAAATGACTCTGTCAAAGGCTTCTTGGTTAGATAAATCCAAAGATACTGTTAGCCAGCCTCTAAACTCATACATGCAGAACATAATGAAGATGACAAGAAACTGTCACCACCTACTGCTAAAGCTCTTTTCTACCCTCCTGTTGCAGCCACTCTGCATGTCACTGGTTCTTTGTGAGGAAGGGAAATCCTGCTCTTCCTTTTATTGGAGGGAAACCCCTCAGACACACACCCCCCCCCTTTTATATTGAGCATCTTCTTGCAGACCTGCACCACAGAAGAGCACGAAGACTGAAACAAGAGGTTTTCACCGGGGTCCTCACCCTCAGCCCAGTCCCCAGCCAATGTTTAGCATAAGCAGAGCATGTCAGGCCATAAAGGGTTTATGGTGCTGTGTATGAGGCTGTATTTCCCCCTCTTTGCCCTATGCCAACCCATTTGAGACTCTGCAAAGCAACGTATTGTGTGCCTTTTTCCTGTTCAGATAATTCCTTGAATTGCTTCAAAGACCTTTTGCTGCACTCCATACATTTATTACAAACTCGGTGTCTTAAGCCAAACCATTAATTGCATCTTCTAGAGAGGGAAAAAAACCAACTACATTTAGTAATGTATTCATTAGGGGACTGATTGACACAGCCAGAAACAGGGGTTTAAATTCCAACTGTAGAGGAGGACAGAGTGCTGGGGGTTTCTAGTATTCAGCTTCAGTAATCTCACCTCTCTGTGGTTTATCTCTGCAAGTCGGATAATTTATCCTCCTCATGGCAAGACAAAAGGGGAACTTGGCAGAGGGGGCAAGACAAAAGTAGACATTTTGTAACTGCTAAGTGCTAACGTTTCTGAAGATAATTTTTGCTAAAGGTTTCTAAAGAGCCCCTGTCAACCAAGCTGTATTTTGTCATTTGAAAGCGACTGTGGGAGTCTAATCCAGTTCAAACCCTTTGTAAATTTTAATGGAAATGTTCATACACAAAGGACAAAAAAACGTTTAGCTGCTGTTAGATATTCAGGAAATGTAAATCTAATTTGCAGCCCTCATCAGCGCTGCCACCTCAGCAGTGCCTGCGGTTCCACTGCTCCCTCACTGCAACTCCAACTGCAGTACCTATGCCATATCCAAACACTGTTCTATATAGAGCTGTGTATACAATTCTATGGACAGATCAAAACACAGCTTTCATTAATCACGGGGGAAAAGGGATTTTATTTATAAACCCCAAACAGTGGTCTATTGCTCTACCTTGTACGGGCCTGGAAAAGATTACATCCATCACAGGTGAAGCGGCCTTTTGTTTTTACACTAAGGAAGATGATAAACATCCCCTTGCACATTAAAGCCACTGTTTCCCTGAAGTAGGTTTGCAAAGCACTTTCTTCAGTCGAAAAGGAGGATCAAGACCTGACTAATAGCGCCCAGGCAAGAGAAGGACATGAGACCTGTGACAGAGCTGCCCCAGCACCCAGACCCCTACACAGTGAGAGCATCGCACTGCCCTGGTCCACACTGTCCCATCAATGGGAAGTTCCCACCAGCAGCTAACACAGACAAGAAGAAATCCTAGGAAAAAACCATGAATGCTCAATGCTTAAATGGGATCAGATGCTTAGAGGTATGAATTAGAGACAATTCTGTGCTGAAAGACAGGCAGGAAGCGACCGTACCCATTCTGCAGGTAGTGAACTGAGGCGCAGAGGAGGACCCCAGGCCAGCAGCGGCAGGAAACCGAAGTCCTGACCTACAATGCTTTGCCCTAACTGCCTGATTTGAGTCTCCAGAAATATTTGGCCTCACTAATTACGGATAATCCTACAAAAAATGAAGTTGATCAGGAACAAACAGAGGACCTCCTTCATCGCCCAGCCTGGAAAGGTAAGCAGAGCTCAGTATGTACTAGAAGACCACGTAATAAGACATTCCTTTCCTATTCAATCTCCTAATACATTACTAGCTGTACATTACTACAGTTATTTCTCAAGCTTGTTCCGTTTCTTCCAGCAAACTTAAGCAGTAGCTGCAATGCTACTAAAACTGCAATTTATTAAAATAATCCCACGGCAGGAAAGCAATCCAATGGGTACGGCCTGAAGGTGGCCAAAGTCAAGCAGCTGTTCAGAGACCCCAAAGTTAGAGCTGAACTTGGACAAAGCCTCTGCTTGATCCATGAAGCCCTCTTAATATTTCCTCCCTTCTTCTCGTTGCTGTAGGGCTCAGAGCCCTAGAAAGCAGTGCTCTGTTACACACAGTAAGAAATTCCTCCTTACAGTGAGCAGCTGAAACACGCTTTATAGATATCCACTGACTTGAGCTGGAGATGATACAAATTAAGATTAATCTCTGCATTAAAACGTTGGCTTGCTTGCATTTTGGAACAAAAATACGTTTTAAAGCAGAATTTACTTTTTCACTGTGAACAGAGTAAATAGAAATGCATCAATTCTACAACCTTAAAACCACTTGTAAAATGTAAATCCATTCATGTTGTCTCTCCCAGGGATTTATTTTAACAAATTCCTAACAAAACACCGTGGGTTGTTCCCGTATCCCGTGCTGGTCCCAAGCCTGGATACCCTCCTGGGGAGAGCTACAAAGCACAAGCAGGACAGAGCTGTTCTCTATTGCTCCCCATTCCTCACAGGCAAATGTATACAGATGTGCCTAAAATGAAGCTATCATTTGCAATACGGAGACTGAAGTGTTTTGCTATGAAAATGAGTATGTGTTTTAAAGAAATATTTATCTAGAAGCCTACACACAAAACAGATTTGTGCAGTGCTGGCTGCAGACTGAAACATCTCAGGACTTTGTCCTGCTGTGTTTTGGGAAAAGAGCCACATTTCTTAGGGCTACCTGAACCAAGCAACGTGTGCGGGGAGCTTAAGGCTAAATTACTGTACATGAAATGCTTTAAAAGATACATCAGCATCTGCTGGCAGGTTGGTTCTTGGTGAACCCAGCAGTTGTGCTTCCGGGATGGGACAATCCCTGTGGCTGTGGGTGACGACCTGCCCCGAGGAGAAACGGGAACTCTGCCACAAAGGGATTTATTGAGTCACTGCTGGCTCCTCTCGTGCTGTCTTCTGCCTACAGAGCTCTGGAGGAAAAAGAAAGTCTAAAACCCAAACACAGCCCAGACTAAACAAAAGGAAAAGGGGGAAAGTCCTAGTGCATTTCTCTAGGAAGCAGGAGTTGCGCTGGCTGGAAGGAAGGGCTACGCGGTTCTCCCATTTTAGGGAAATCTTTCTCCCGTGAAAATAAAGATCCAAACACTCCAGAAAATCCATATGGAGCATATGTTGTGTTTGCCTCTAATGCATGTCAGTATATAATCTTTCCAGAAATATTGAAGAATCAATTAGCTGCACGTCTTGTGTTGGGATCCCACGGGAATACCGTACATAGAAACCTGCTCAGCAGCAGCCCTGAGCTCACTGTTGAGCACTCACGTACCGGGACGCAAGACGTCGCTTCAGACACTGACGGGAAGGTCCCTCCAGGAGTCACTCGCGGATGAGAGACAGGAATCATCCCCAAGGGTCCCACAGCTCCTGAGAGTTCGGGCTGTGATGGGTGCACAGACGGATCCCTGTTTAACTGCCTCCCTTTCTCTGCCTGGGCTCTTGGGCAACCACTATACAAACAGTGTAAACCAGGACGAGTGATTACACCATTGGTTTAGTTATTTTCCCTTTTTTCCCTATTATGAAAGATCCCATTTCAAAATGAATAGCTTTGCCTCGTATCTTCCTCTCCCCTTTCTGGATGCGACACTGTTTGGGGAGGTCTCCTCATTGTGGGAATAGATTTTATTGTTCAAATAAGCCCAAGTTTGAAGCCACAGCTGAAGATGGGATCGCCTTTGGCTGGGTTCTAGTTTGGGTTCATAGTTATGATTTCACAGTAAAAAAGGGCCTGTGAGAAAAAAGTCACAACTCTTAAAGAAAGACCGGCGAGAGAGACGGACGGAGGATCTCAAGCAACCTCTGCACTGCCAAGCTCCACATGCACAGAATTGTTCAAAAACCTATTCAACAAACTCTTCTAAAACAAGTCCTTAATTCCACTTGAGACAAACAGTTCCCTAAACCACACAGTATTCACGAATATACCTAAACGCCATTTCCATGTAATCACCAGCTCGTGGCCTACACCCCTTAATCTCTTTATTTATGAAGTAATAATGGAATAATATTTAAAGCATGGAATCCAAGTCCAGTGCCTTTGATAAGTTTGCGCTCGAACGCTGCCCCTGGCTATGCTACGCCTCGTATTAATGCCTTGTCCTGGTTCCCAGATGGATCAATCACTACGCAGGGATCAAGCTTTACCCAGACACTATTAGCAAAACCAGTGTCCATGGCAAGCCTGGAAGGTTTCATTATCATACTGCATGCAGGCGCGAGGCCGGGACGCAAATGCTCATGGTATCCTGGAATGTTTTCAGTTGTTACTGTCATGATATGATGACAAATTATTAACAGAGAACCCAGAGGGGCTACGCACCCACCCATAGCTGAGCGCCAGCAGTGGGCACCCAACACACAATTCCAGGCAGAAGAAGAAATAAACCCACAAACCACATTCGGGAGCTCCGGGATCACATCGCTGCTTCCTGAGGAAGGACCCTGCCAAGCACGTGATGTTATTGGTGTCTCTTTAATGCAGAGTTTTGCAGTTCCCTAAATATCATCCTTCAAAAAGACATTTCTAAAAATCCTAAAAATGCATTTGTACAAGTCTAGACAATTCCCTAAAAAGCCCTGCAACAGGAATACACAGAAAGAGAACACCCTGAGTGTGCTCACAGCATAAACACAACCATATGCTGGGGATTGCTGGAATTTAAACACAAATGTTTAGAACAGTGAAAAATCTTGAGAAATGTTTTAGAATGTATCTAAAAGGATTATGAAGTTGTTTCTAAGAACATATAACGGATACATTTAGCAAAAGGAACCCAAACTCTTGTGTTCATTTAAAGGCGTTTCAATATATGGTGTGCAGCATCTTTCTGATGCGGGACACTGGAGTTCCAGATTATACATTTGCCCTCCCCAGAAAAGACTACATAAAAGAAAAATTATATA
>NW_009927506.1:0-5789 GCF_000696875.1 Nestor notabilis | reverse complement strand
GAGCCTTGGGCGACATAGTTTAGTGCGTGGTATCCCTGCTCATGACAGGGGGGTTAGAACTAGATGATCTTAAGGTCTTTTCCAACCCAAATGAATCTATGATCTATGATCTTTAAGGTCCCTTCCAACCCAAACTGTTCTATGATTCTATGATACTTCAACAGAGTTTTCAGATCTCGCTTCTCCTTTTTTAAGATCTAATCAAGTGTTTAGCTCCCCCAAGTACAAAGAGCACCCACAACTACAAAGTAATGCTTGCCTGACACTGCAGAAACACTAAAACAAAGGCTCAGAAGTCTCCATCCACAGAGGCACTTGGTAGATTACAGGATGCTTACTTTAACAGATTTAAAGTAACTACACACTAAACCGAAGCTATCATAGAATATGAGCTCCCACATCCTCTGTTTCCTTTGTCAATCTCTCAGTCCAAAATCTCAGTGTTGACACTTGGCTGTCAATGCTGCTAAACCATTAAGACTGCGCCTAAGAATGGGCATCACAGGACAGAGGATAAAATACAGAGGCAGCAGCTTTCGTAATTGCTATAAATTAGATTATCAGAGGTTGTAAGAAGCCCAGCATGTAAATAGGGACATTTTTAAAAACACCAAGATATTCACAAGGGATAATGCAGTAGAAAAGAGGCACCCAGTTTCCAAAGACTGTCTTTTATTGCACAGAGGTCCAGCAAACAGACAATTTGAAAACCCCAGGACTCATCTGCACCTTTATGTACCTAAGCATCTTTAGAAGCCTGTCTTTACCTACACATCACCTTTTCTGACAACTCTCTTGCCTGCATTAATTTGTCCCTTCTCCTACATCCCTTGACATATGTTCCTTTTCATTTAATCCATCTTAGAATAACATACCAAAATATTCAGTATCTCAATTCCCTACCCTTAGCCTATTAATATAGACACAACATATGTAGAGTGGATTTTTAATATAGATGTGTAACTAGAAACACCAGCAGAGACAGTTTCTGTAAGGAAAAGATCACATTAAATATACTCTGCAAAGAACATAAAATCAGTGACATTTTGACCACTGGGCCTTGAGGAATGAGCTGTACTTCCCGCTCACATCGCACTGGCTGGTGCTAGGCTGATGCTGAGCAGATGGCTGCAGAACATGTTTTGCTTGCGTTGAGCCATCACATTGTTTTTTCTTGCTCCTAAAGGTTGGATTATTTATTTATTTATTATGGGGCATTCTACACTTGTGATCAGGGCATGATGGAAATGCAAACACATGAACAGCACGATGATGTTGCAGTTGTGAGGGGCTATTCATGATTAACCTTTGATTTTCTGCTGCCAATTTTCCATTTACCACCTCTTGCCTAATAAAGCCTTCCCTATTGTCTCTCCAGCTTACGACTGCTAATGAAATGCTTAAGTGTTTCTATGGGAGCTGATATTAATGTGTTTTTCCTGGTAGTTTTCTTTCTTTACAAATAGTACTGAGGATGTCAGCAATGCTCCTGCAAAGCATTTTTCTTAAGCACAGAGGTTAGGATCACAAACTAATTGGTGTGAAGACAAAAAAGTCTTTAATTAAAAATCTGTAACAGTGAAAGGGATTAAATACAGATGCAGCATTATTAGATGCTAATTTTCATACAATTGTTCAGAAGATGTATTTATAGTAACTAATAAGTCATCCATTTTTCCCTTCTAAATCAGTTCCTCTAAAAATGGTAACTTTTTAACCTTGAACTCTTTGCCATCACGAAGCTTCTCACAGATGCCCTTTTTTGACATTATTTTTGAGAAAAAGCAAAACAAGAACCAAATACATATGAACTAAAGTGGAAATCCAAGCCATTTGACTCTGAACTAAGACCCACACAAATTATGCTGCACAGAATCAATAACCATTCTGCTTTTTGCATAAGTATTTAAACAGACCTAATCCCACACATAAAAGCAGCAGGTTTAACAATTACAAGATAATCGTCAGACAGACTTTAGATCAGCCAGATGTCCAGAAATATACCGTCAATCTCAAGTGTAGTTTTACCTCCAAAATTACACTGTATTCTATCTTCTGCCCCCCATGCCTCATTTTTAAATCCTTCCATTATTCACTCCATGGCTTTTTATTATCCTCCCCTTAACTCAGTGTGATCAGTTAAGTTCCAGTAGATGAACACATTCTCCATATGAATAGGAAATCCAGCATAGCCACATTGCTGCCTGGAATTTACATGTAAAGTGGTAAATCTTATAAGAAGAATATTAAAATGACATCAATTTATACTTTGCATTAAGTGGATCAGACATCTGCCCTCTCCCTTCCCCTGTTCTCTCCTACTCTCTCCTCCACCCCAAGCTTAAATGACAACAGCAGCACTTAATCTTTTTTGCTGAAGGATGTTAACAGCACCGGGCTACGTGTTCTGCTCCTCTAAGTTTCTCAGTTATTAAACACTTTTTCTGCTTCGTTGCTTTGAGGCTTAGAGTCAAGTTAAATATAAGACAATGCAATTATTAATACTTAGTTCTGAATCAACTTTAAGTGTTTAAGGGGTCACAAGAGAGCGCAGTAAATGTTTGAGCAGAAGTTCTGATGAAACTTATTTCCTTTATTTTTATTTAGAGGTGAAAGACAACAAAATCAAATATTTCTAATGACTAACTGGCGTCATGTAGCAGGGCAATGAAAACTCAGGGATGCTCTACGTAATTGAGTACCTGCTTCTAAAAATATTTTGATCAAAACTAAACACGAAGCCCCTCCCTTCACCCCACACAAACTAACGACCAAACTTTGTACATTTTGCTGTAATGGTTTTTATCCTATGAAATCCCAGATGAGTCTATAAAAGTGGCTTAAGCTCCTGGCTTGGTGCTGGACCCTGGTGTGTAAACCAAGGAAGGTTTCCCACCGTCTGTTCCCAGGCCAGCTTCCAAAGGAATTGTGGTTTTCTCCACAAGCACCTCTGGATGGCACAGGGGAAGTGGGAGAAAATGTTCCCCACCAAAAACTGCTGGTAGCACTGCGGGTAGCACATCAGTCTGCTTTCTCCACTCTCTACCTCTTTCCTCTCCTCTCCTTCCTGCCCTTCTGGGAAGAAGAAAGCAAGACAAAACCAGCACATTTTCTAACGCACAAGCCTTGTTTCTTGACAGTCTGTGTCTTGTTTGATAACGAGGAGGCAGGCAGAAACAGGGCAGCAGGAGAGAGGCTGCAACAGTGCCAGGCAATGCCTACAAGAAAGCACACATCTCGTCATATCCAATACCAATGGCCACCAGGAGGACAGCAAAGCAAAGCACAGGGCTGCCTTGAGCAGCAGAGAGATGAGACCCAGGTGAGGGCCAAAATGACCAGGGCCACTACGCCGGACCCTGTGGAGCTGCAGTTTGGGCTGCTTCTCCTGGAAGGAGTTGCCTTCTTCAGGTCATACATGGTCCCCAGGCCAAACAGATCTGACCAAGGTCTTGCATCCTGGAAAACAGGGACTTAAATCAGGCCTCGGTGGGTCGAGCAAGCACATGATAAACTCCGCAGGGATGGAGCTATGCTAGGTGGCTGAAGGTAGGAAGCTTAGGTTGCAGCCTTGCTTGGGTCACAGAGGGCTCTGTGTTCCATGTCAAGGCTTCAGTGCCACCACCGCTTAGCTGAGTATTGCTCCCACACCACAAACTACATGGGCAGATGTGCCAAAGAAGCCAAAGAAAAGCAGCATGTCAAAGAGAAAGCCAGAAGGAGGGTAGCCCGCTGGCCACAGAGGGTTAGAAGATTAGGGCAGAAGAAAGGCCCTAGATTGGGTTCTATCAGCGAGGACACAATGCATAGGAAGACGGGCCTTAAGGCTGTTCTTCTATCTGCCCAGGAACAAGAAACAACAGCCTCTATTCTCTCACTTTTGTGAGAAAGAGGGAGGCAGGAGCATGCAATGAATGACGAGGGCACAGCATGCATGTGGTGTGGATCACAGGCATGTCTCCAATACCATGCAATCCTCTGCCTCACACCAACAACTAGTACCTGCTGGCTCCCTGGAAGAGAAAGCAATATGATTTGTACTCTGCTGAATAAATGAATAAATTCCTCATTTCCTTTTCCAGCTATCTCAAGTGACAATCATTCCTCGTATTGCAGCAAAGCACATTAGCAGAATGAACATGACCCAAGGTAATTGTGTTCATTTTTTATGGAGGAGGAGCTCATGCCAGAGTAACTAGCATGAGGGATACTCTCAAGAAAGTATAATATAGCTCCAGGAATGTCCAAGAGGAACCTGATGACTAAGGGAGTGCCCTTGAGAAGGCTTTGCATTATTCAGTGCAAAGTAGCCCATGGCAGGAGGAAAGCAAAGGGCAAAGAGCTTTAAATTAAGGCGGCAGGTCGGTATATGTTGAAGTGACACCTACACAGGCAGTTAGCTGTGCTGCTGATCAGTCATTAGCCTTCACGCTCTTACATATGCTGCTTTTTACCAAATGTACCATCTATAAGCCCTTTACATTGTGACAAAGCACATGGAGAATGACGGTAAACTGTACCTCACACCACACTGATATCTCTCCAATGTGAGATTTGGGCTGAGTCTGTCAGCTCCAAGTGCTGATTTTCCAGCAAACATAGAAGCCTCACACCAGAGTTCCCATGGCTGTAAGTCACCAATAAATCCTCCATTTACCAGGAATACTTAATACAGCATAGACTTGACAAAATAAAGATGGGTGAGACGCAGTTCTGATAGGATCAAAATACATCATTTCAGACAATGTGTAGTAAGCATGTTTCGGGGGCAGACTAGCATTCACACCAGACACATGCCAGTGCAATGTGGTGTTCCTGGATGGATTATTATAGCTCTGATCATGTGTTGTTTTTCTTCTTCAGAAGAGTAATTCAAACCTTCCCCACAGCATCTTTCTCATGCCTGAGCTGAATTTTCTCAAAGCTACACCTCTGCAACAGCTCTTCAGCTTCGATAACTTAAGAAACAAGTCCTTTTCATAGTCCTCCTCCTCCTTGCAAGGGAAAGCCTCCAGCAGGTCATCACAGGCTGACCACAGCCACCACTGTCCATGCAGTATTGTCATCCTAAATTTGTTTCCTGACACATGATTAGCAATGGAGGCCTTTCCCTCTCTGTGTTCTCTTGTACTCTGCTTCCTCCCACTGGCATCTAAGCGTCCTGAATATATCTCTGGAAAAGAATCCACTGCCATGATGACAGTAAACTGAATTCTGTTTTCTGGCTTACCATACCTTGTCCATTTGGTGGGCTGCATTTTCTGCACCTCCCATATAGCCAAGCTCATCAAGACTGTGGGCCACATTGCTCAAACAATCTGGTCTAGGGGAAGGTGTCGGAACTAGATGATCTTTAAGGGGGTTGGAACTAGATGATCTTTAAGGCCCCTTACAAATAAAACCATTCTATGATTCTATACTGCATAAGCATTACCATGCTGGTAGCCAGTTCCAATTGGAAATAACTTTGTCAACAAGGAATAGAGGAAATAGAAATTGAGAAGACAAAAAATGAGGAGCAACAAAGCAAGACAGCAAATCAAGAGATGGAAGGAAACGAAACAGCAAATGCCACCACAATGTTTCTACTGGTATTTTACAGTCTATCTGTGAAATCCTGTATGGTTTCCTAGTGTATCTCTATTGGAAGAAGAGATAAAGAAAATCTATCACTGATGTGCAAATGTTTATTGATGTAACTACAATTGGTTAATATCCTTGTTGCACCTTTAACCAGCTTGTGTTCTACTGTGAACAAAGACAAAGAGTTGTGGTCAACGGTTCAATGT
>NW_009927505.1:0-16283 GCF_000696875.1 Nestor notabilis | reverse complement strand
CCTAGCCCCGGGGTCACGGCTCACTCCAAACCGGATTACCGAGGTACCTGTGCACTGACAGGTACTTGGTTTGGTGTTTCCCTATTCCAGACACCAAGACTTTATGTTTTGCCCATCCAGGTTGCCTGCTGACCAGCAGCACGGTGGGGCGGCAGCGTTCAGATGAATGCACCTTGCCCTGTAACCATGTAACATGACTAAACCACATTTTCTTCTGTGTATAGGTGGCATTGCACAACCAGGCCAACAACTTCACCCTCTCCAACTTCAGACCTAGCTACAGAAAACAAGGTCAAAAACTTACAGCATGATTACAAATCAAAAGAACAGTACTTGTTATAATAATGTGCCAAATTCCCTATCTCTGGCATTTAGTTACTCAGCAATTACATTGTTACAGACCAATTTGACAAGAGTCTCAGTAGTTGCAAGGGCCCTTTTCACACCCCAACTCTTCATCCACCAATAAAGGCATTCTTCTGTGATCATTACAGCACCAAATAAGCTAAAACAGTGAAACAGCAGTTGAGGATTGACAGGTTGCAAGTTCTCTTCACACTTCTAATTTGCTGGCTACAGCACCCAGCCCCATTTAGCAGCCCATGTGCTGAAGGTAACAAGCTGTAGGACACACTACATAGAGCCCAGCTGTGTTTCTGTGGTGGTAAATGGCTCCTGCAGAAAGCAGTCTTCAGTAGGATGCGTTAAGAACAAACCTTGATCCAGCTCTCGCCCATCTCTTAGCCATCTCCCTGAGGATAGGTGTGGTGATACTTCACCATATTCCCAAGTGACAAAAATTGGGTTTATATTTCCTTCGTTAGGGAAGAAATACATAAGGAACATATGAAATTACTCAAAAGGAGAAAGTTTACCATGGCTAGGAAAAGAAGTGCGCGTATTATTTCACAATAACATCCATGTTCACATTGTGCTCTACGCAGTGCCTGGGTGGTGATGCTTCATCTATCCTGGTCTGATAAACCTGCCCCTGAAGTCTTTCACAGCATAGTCTTGATTAAAGCCAGACACACACTATAAGGGGAAGAATGATGACAACACAGGGAGGACAACCAATACCACCCAAAAGCAGCACAAGAATTTCAGAAAACTCCACAGTTCATTCAGAAGTTGTTTTTGAGGATGATAAAAACACTAAACTGTCAGAAGCCATACGGAAGGCAAAGGGCTTTTGTTGTTGTTAGGAATCCTGATGGAGCAAGTTGCATACAACAGCATCCCTTGCTTACAGATACTGGCCAAAAGCCTACACAAGTATCAGACCAAAGCAGAAAGTTACATTCCAAAGTAAAGTGTCAACACCCAGCATTTGTCCTCTGTTCAGTACATTTCTAACAGTGGAGTTTTACAGCTCGTCAGTTACCAAATGACACCTGGGATGTTAGCAGCATCTTTCCTTGATAAACAAAGACTTCACCAAGTTGAAATGCAGAAATATTTATTTTGGTTTCCTTCATTGGTTTTGAAAATTGTTTTGGTTTTATAAAACATAGAAATAGCCAACACTAAGCAAACATTTGAATTCCAATGTAACAAACTACTGCTCTAACAGTTGACTTTGATTTGTGTACCTTAATTGCACACATGTATGAAATTATGCTACAGAGTAGTGCATTACAATCACACACAAATCTTAGTGCAAACCTTGTTGTGCTTGTATTTTACATATATCCATGTTTTTGAAAACAGCAATGAATGCTAATGCAAAACCAACTCTGTTAAGGATAGTAAAAGACTTCTGCTGTAATAAGGCTTATTTCTGCTGATTTCTCAAACAAAAACTAGTTATTTTGTAATTTATCTGGGAATTAGGTTTTTATCCCTGAACAAATACCTATCCTGTGCCAACACACAGTTCTGTTGGCATACATAAATACTTCCAACTGCTGCAAAGCATCAGGCAAAAACATTCTACCTGATCTATTTTGCTATTGAGTGAAGAATACTCAGTGGCTCATACATAAAGCACAGAAAACAGAGGTTATGTCAGAAGCTTTTCTGCTTACAGAGGACCTGGCACATTTTTAAAATGCATTTTAAATACACGCTCATTACAGGGAAATGAGTGGCTAGTACAGGTGCAGTTTACCTGACTGTTAGCATAGCCAGCCTCCTGAATGGTTTTGGTTTTAGGTCTCTAGTGTTCTTGCCAGAGTTAGGATCTGTTCAATCACCAGGCTGGCACCACTCTGGAATTGCTTTCATGCAGCAAAGGCTACACATGCTGAATTAACTGCATCCACACTTTCAGTGCAGAACCACCATATGAGGACTTACTCTGAGGAGCTTGTATTCATCAACCTCCTTTTTGTGGAGTTCTGACTCTACCTTATAAAGTGGATCTCAGAACTGGCTGCAGATACAGAAGGGACAAAAAACCCCCTCAGATATTTTGCCCCAGTTAACATTAGAACTAATGCTAGATGCGATACCAGCTATACACCTGTAAGGTTTGTGTTTTTAATGGTTGGGGGTTTTGTCTTTTTCTTTTTGAACAGATTAAGTAATCCTTCTGAGGATGCAAGATACTTAGAGGCGTTTTCAAACCTGCCAAATCCTTTGTGGAATTGACAACTGCAAAATACACTGCAGACAGCAAACATGCTGGCAATAAGAAAACCTTAGCTCCTTGGTGAAGGAGAGTCCCATTTTTGGCCAAGGAAGTCTTAAATAACTTAGATATAGTTACCATTTATAGTTAAGGCTCTTTTTGGAAATTGTAGGTCACCATAAAAACAGTATGCAACACAACTTGACAGTAAGGCAGTGTTCCATTTCTTCAGTGTTCCTATGGCAAGTACCCATTTTTGTACAAGTTAGTGATTGCACAGTTTCCTTCCCTATGTTTGCTGTAGTCAAATTACAGATACGAAGGCCAACAGTAGACATCAGACATGTGCCACTTCCCTCATTCCATTGTCAGTTACATTTTGGCATTGGCATAGAGTTCATCTATCTGTGACTGGAAATATTTCCGCAGTTCTGGTCTCTTCGCCTTCAGTGTTGGTGTCAGCAGGCCGTTTTCAATAGAAAACATTTCATTGTGCATGGCAATGTCTTTGACCTGGAAAGTAAACAGTTACTAGCCAAGCTGCATTCCTTGGAATAGACAAGGCTATTAAACAATTACCCAGACATCATAAAGCCCATCACTTTTGATTTTTTCCAGATGCAAATTAAAAGCAGTTTCTGGAAAGCCAGGTTATACTGGTGTTGAGAAGTTTAAAGAATTCGGTGTTTGATTCATAGAATCATGCTCACAAGCATCTTACCTGTTCGAATGACTTCAAACCAGATTCTTTCCCAATCCTCACCATGTCTTCCAAAACATAGTTTTTAAGCTCCTGTGGATACAGGAATACATTGTGTAGCTTGAAAAAGGTGGTGCAGAACAGCTAACTGTAGTTAGATATGACTCACCTTGTTTTTGCATAACTCTTCATATGAGCCTTCAAATCCCTTTTTCTTGGCCCAGTTGCGCAAAGTCTCAGGATCAGGTACCACAATGGCTACCAAGAAGGCCTAAAAAAAGAATTTTTGTCAAGCATTTCTCCTTTTGAAGTCAACACTTTAGTTCCTACACATTTCACACTAGGTAGTGTTAGGTTTTAGACAGCATTTCCGACTCTGCTGTATAGCCAGCAGCTTTCTGCAACTTATCATGGGAGTGCAGCTCAGAATTTGTATTTAAGAGAGTCACTCTTGTTAAGAGCCACATTTCAGTTTACACTTGTAAAAGCCTGGACATCTTGGATTTAGGTGAGGTTTTTTTGGTGGTGGTGGTGGGGTTTTTCCACCCCTTTTGTGGTGTGAGGTTTTGTTTTTTTCTCCTTCCCCTGCACATTGTTAGCAACTTCCATACAGTTATTAGTATTCAAATTAATCCAGCTTTACTACCTGTCTGAAACTAAATCCAGAAACATGGTATATAACTGCTGGAGCCAAAAGTACAAAAACGTGTCAAAAGAACCAAAATGTGTAATGTTAAAAAAAATTTAAGGTCTTGGTCTAAAGTTTGGGGTAGGGTAGGGAGGAAAAGAAGACTCTTCTGCAGTCTTTTCTTGCATTTATTTTTAAAGTTAGCTAAAGAATACTTACCTGTAAGCTCTCTCCATATACGAACACCTGAGCAAGTGCTTCACATCTCAGATACACATTTTCTATTTTCTCTGGTGCTATGTACTCTCCCTGGGCTAGTTTAAATATGTGTTTTTTCCGGTCAATGATCTTCAATGTACCATTCTGTTGACAGAAATAACTTCCACTCAGAGGAGGCACTTCAAGTGAAAACACCAATCTACACAGCTTAAGCATGCCACACTAATACAGCAAAATAGTGCCAGAGCACTGTCAAACTGATGTTAGAAGTAAACAGAGTCTGCATCAGCTAACCTAAACTAGGGAAAGCCTCAGGATTGGCACTGCTAATACCTTCTCAATTCTAGGCACACAAATTTATCTAGGAACAGTAATTATCCTCCTCCTAAAATTAGTTGTCTTTCACCTAATTCATTGTGTTCAATGCCAAGTATTTTCTGTTTTGTCAAATTACTGCTCATAACTATAGAAATACATTTTAGCTCTATAAGTTAAACTTACTGGTAGCCATTTCCCAATATCTCCTGTATGAAGCCATCCATCTTTGTCCAGAGCTTCTGCTGTTTTTTCTGGATCTTTCAAATAGCCACGAAATACATTTGTCCCTTTTACACACACCTGAAAACAGCCATTTATTAGTGTATGTACTATGAAGGGAGATTAGCAAACACTACTTCAATGAGCGCTTTCTCCAGTGGTTCTAAATAACCCCTGCTAAAAAGATAAGATGAAGTTTATTCATTAGTACAGAAATTCCTGCTCATGATTTTTGAAGACCTACCAATGGAAAATGTTATGAAATATAATAAGCTATTAGAAGCATCTCTTCTCTTTCAGTCTAGCAGCAGTGTTCCTACCTGCTATTTGTATAATCTGAATTTATCAGAGGAAATTTTCATTTATCTGAAGAAATTCTGCTGAAACCAGAAATATTACCCCTCAGCCTGACAGCATGCTTGTTTCAGCTTTGGTAAACAGCAGTGGCATTGTGATAAAACTAGTGATAAAAAAAATGCATGTCAAGCAAATTACATGTTTGTTGTGCAAAAGTAAACCAGTTGATACCTTAGAACACACAAGACTTCTATATAATGGGAAACTGCAGTTCCTTTAAATTGAACTTTGCCTGGATTTGTATACCAAGAACAGCTTCTCTGGAGGCATGGGCATTATTAGGATCAAAAAGTGTGCTTACAAGGTATGAAAAGAAACCAACAAGATTAAAGGTTTATAAGTGAAGAGGTTGCCAGTGAATCAGGTTAGACCTTACAAGCTAAATTAAAACAATTCGTAAAGTGAGCATTTGTCAGTAAGAGAACACAGAAGTAAAGCAACTAGTCAGGAACACTGAGTAGAGCCTGAGGTACCCAGAGATTATCCCAGATCCAAGTATTTTCTTCTCAATGTAGCAGCCAAGGTTGTGTAAACTTTCTTTGGTGGAGAGAGTAGGACATAGGACAGATTTAAGGATCTGCAGGACTATAAAAATACCTCCTTAGAAATGAGTAGAGAGATAAGCAAGATAAACAAGGCTGAAGCAAAACTTAAAGATGCCCACTGCACACAACTGTTTGGGAATCAAGAGTCCAAAATCCCAGAAGCTCTACAGCAGTCCTGAAAAGCAGCAAATGATTCAAACCATCACACCAGCTTGGCATGATGGAAGACAGCTAGAAGGGTCTGGTCTGAGCAGTAATATCAGGACTCAAGAACAAATCTAAAAGAATGGAATAGAGAAATCCCATTTTAAGTTTAACTGGATAATATCAATAGGGGTGGATAAGATACAAGACAACTATTAGTCCAGGGGATTAGTACAATTATGAAGTGGGCAAGGAACTGATTAAAGAATCTTCAGGCACTAATATCAGTTCTCAGAACAGAAGGAGAAATTACATAGTTCATAGAAGAAATAAATTCTTGATAAAACTCCCAAGAAAATCCGAAGTATTTTATGTTGAGGTAAGCACCAAAAATATAGGCACACTGGTGAACTACAATACAATGAACAGAGATGTCAATAGGAGGGCAATCAGAGTATTAGCGAGGGTTCTGATGACCTTGTAGAGACAGTACTGAACTTGGGACTAAACCAAGATCATGTTTTAAGAACCAAGTCATTTCTGCTATAAAACAGAGCTTATCTGGAAGGATATGAGTAGAGGAGATCTCTATGTCCCAGTCAAGTAAGGGGTGACTGACCAAATGTTTAATTTTTTTCACAGCTCCTACAATCACACGATGGCACTCGGTGACAGCTTTTCCCAGTTGAGACAGCAAACCATTATCTGTATGCCACTAACTGGCAATAAGACCTCATCTGCATGTGAGGATATATGATTCTATTCACAAATTTATCTTTCTTGAACATGGATAACTGGCAAAAGCAAAAAGCAAGGCTGACAGAATGGAGAATATTGAAAGATTACTCTCAGAAAGGAAAACTAGGAGTGCCTAATCCAACTGAAGAGCAGACAGCGAGAGACCGAGGAGGAAGATCTACTTTAGGCAAAAGATAATGGGAGCCAATTCCATAGCTATGGGCTTCAGTTCTGTGAAACAAGTTAGACTTAGTTTGTCAAATTCAGAATAGCTCACACTGAGGAAGTTAAGACTGAAAGACTAGGATGGTACCTGATACATTAAGGTGCTACCATATTTATTCAAGTCCAAAGTAATTCCTTTGGAAACAGCAAGCTTGCAAGGTAAGTGCAAACAAAATTTTTGAAGGTTTTGGGTCTTTTTTAAAAACTACTCAACTGTTTTGCATTATAAGAATTTACAATCAGTTCCTCAAGCAGACCAAGCTTTAGAAGCACATTTAAAGTGAAGCAAAAAAACCAACAAAAAAAACCAAAAAAATGACTAAACATAGAATCACGGAATAGTAAACATGGGGTCATATGCAGTACAGGAAAGAATCCTGACATTGCTCTCCACTTGCCCACATTTTCCCACCACCAAGTGCAACTAAACCCTTAAGTATTTCTGGGAATTAAAGCCTAATGACTTGCCTCTAGTCTCATACAAATTACAACCAGAACAAATTACGATTACAGATTGTTCACAGTCACAAATTTGTTACTTGCTTAAGCTACTTTTTATTTATTCCTTTCTCGCTCCTCAACTGCCCCCAAGGCCTCTCAAAAGCATATAAAGGACACCACAGTTAATTTGCTTTCAGGGCTTGGGGAAAATAAATTACTGCCTGGACATCTGTTCAAAGTAGATACACAAAGTTCAAGCTGTATATTTTTTACTTGGGAAAAAATATTGAAAGAGACAGCATATAGCATTACACACAAAAGCTGAGTCCTCAAAGTGCAATTTGAAGACATACATGTTCAACTTGTGCAGGCTGCAGAAAAAAAGAATGTGCAGGCAGTTGTCACAAATCATTAGCAGCCTTCATGACATTTTAGCTCCATTTCTCCTAGTGGTGTTCCAGCCACTTCAGATTACCTCAGCTCACACATCACAAGCTGGGTAACAAGCTACATGCATCAGCATGTTCCCTAGCACTCGACAGTGGCAGGGGGAGAGAAAGGGGGAGGAACCCTTCTGCTAGCATTTTACTGGAGGGTAAATGCACTGAGATAGGTAGCTTCTCAGCTATCCCACAGCTGGAAAATGGCATGTTAGCCATACAATCATAAATACATAGTAGCCTGTTATCCCACAGTAAGCTTTTTCTCCCAGTACACCATTTCCTGTTTTGCTTCTGTGAATTATTGGCTGACATTGCACACAGGCATTTTTGATTTTAGGTAGCAGGCCTTGTTTAGCACTTGCACTAAACTCAGTGAGTTATTTCAGGAAGAAAAAACGTTTTCCAAGATTTCATAAGAAGCTCATATTGACCTTTTGAAATTACTTACCTCACCCTCTCCTTTGGCAGCCGAGTAGTTCATTTCCTGTACATCAACAAGCTTGATGATATTGCATGGCATGGGTGCTCCAACATGCCCTGTTAGGCAAAGCAACACTTCAATAGCCTGAGCCGCTTGTTAAGTCAGGTTCTTAAAACAACAAGCTCATTACATGCTAAAGTAAAAAAGATAGAAAACTGATTTCTGATAATGCACTACATCAGTACCAGGACAGTAATAGCTTAGTTTTGCTGGGACTGAAACATTAAATTCTCAGATATCCCTAGAATGTTAAAAGTTGCACCATGTACTCAGGATTTTTTTCTTATAATCAGGATCCTCACTTTATGGACACATTTAAATAGCAGAAGTCTCACTATAGTTTCAATTATCAAACTTATATCTCTAGCTCCCTAAGTGAAATAACAGCTGACAAATGCAGACTGTTTGTTCCAACACCAAAAATGCCATTTAAGTTTCCAGCAATGTGTTTATACACAGCAGATTTCTGTTCTGTAAAAATGACAAGGGTTGATACTATGACCTCCCATCTCCTAAATCCACTTCAACTTACAAGGACAGAGCCTATTAAAAGTTTGGATTACTGAACACTCCTAGCCATTCAGGGGTAGGAACTTCAAGGGATCCCATCAAAACTTTACTTCACTTGAAGGAAACTAGAATCTTATGTTTTATGAGTTTTATGCTGGAGAGTAATGCCATTAGGGACCTTTAATAGCATCCTGAAATTTGACAGGCAGACTGTTGAATACCATACCTGCTGTCCAGTCACCAGGCACTGACAGTGAGCATCCAGCTGTGCATTCAGTCTGTCCATAACCTTCATAGAACTAGGACAGGAAACCAAAAGATTAAGATACTTTTCAACAAGCAGTTTATTAAAGTGAAATTAATATTTTGCTTTACCCTAGCTGTTAAATTTGAGTTCAGCAAAACCCCCAGCATTTTCTAGGAAGAAATAGAGTTTTATCACAATACATAATTTTAAGTGCTAATATTCCACATTCAGTTCCAATAGGTACTCAAAGCTTCACATGATATGACATCTGTAGAGACGAAAACACAAAACAGAGGGAGAAAGAGGAAAAAATAAAGAATAATGGTACTAGCAATGACTTTATTCACATCATTTAACAACAGGTTTGTCCAAGACAGCCAGGAACAGAATCCCTATGCCCATCACAGCTCTACAGTTAAAGAGAACACAGGCTTCCCTTTTCTGTGCAGAATGCATTGCTACACCTGCACACTACCGATTAACTTCAAGAAGTCACAGAAGCCTCACATTTTAGAGCACTTTCAATACTTTAAATTTCAACACATTTGTTCCATGCTGTGCCACTGTTACACAGGTTTTACCTCAAAAAGCATACACTTTGAAGATGTTCTGAAGATAAATGTAATGTGTGCAATCTGATTCTCCCCAGTCTCATCTTCAAAGCAAGAACACTACAGTATCATCACATTGATTCGATTCTCTACAGTAGTTATGAATGCTTCTGTAAGTGAGGAAAGCCCCAGGAATTTAATCCAGGAACATTTATTATTGTTTATAGGAGTGCCCCCACCCACCCACCCAGATCTTTCCCTTAATACAGTTTAGCTGGTTACTTCAGCTATAATAAGGACTTTGGGATGCATACATAAATCTCAGGGGACAGAGAAACTCTGAAAAGGAGTACACACTTTTGTAGTCTGTAAGAAGAATGCCAGTAAGAGTTATCCATATAATCAGACTACTTGAAATGCTCTAACATCATAGCTGGAATTGGGTATTAAAATATTTATGGCTTAGGATTAAGGCCAGGAAACTCACCTGACAGCCAAGAGCTGTTCTCAGGAAGGTCAGTACACTTGCAGATACTGGTGCTGCTCCTGTAATCATCAGCCTTACTCTTCCTCCCAAACTTGCCTACAACAGATAAAAGATACTGTGGACACCAAAAGCATTTTAGAGATTTCCAAAGTCTTTTTCCTTCCCACCCTCAGCCACTATTCACCTACAGTGCCACCCACAAGTGTTAAGAGATTAAAGTTAAGTCTCCTATTGCAAGCTGTCTTTCTTGCAGTGTTTTAATTGCATAAATGGCTGGAAGAAACAGTGTCTTAAACATACAGTATCTACAAAGACTGCGCTTATGGTGTCACTGCAATGCAGACTGTCAAAAGCCTGAAGAGCTTAAGTTGTGGCCTTACAGCAACAGCGTTATTTTTAACTATCTTGTATCAGCTTCTATACATCCTGAATGCTATAAAAAGCAGCACAGGGCATGTTGTACAACCAAAGTTAAGGCCATAGCAAGTGAGTGCCAGATAAAATAGCAGGTGTAACTTACTAGTAACCAACAGTGAGGAGGCAGTAGGGGCTACAGGTGGCCCTGTCACATTTAGCATTCCACCTTCAGAAGGACAGCAATTGCTTTCAAAGTAGTAAGAGAGAGAAGCACCACACTGTTTCAGAGCAACTCACCTAACACAGTTAGCTGATACTATTAGAACAAAGGGGCTTGAAAAAGCAAAGTTGGAAATAAAAATAAAAAAATAATAAAAGAGACAGCTTTGATTTTTATTTGGAGTAGCCAGTTAGTGATGAAAGTCATACCAGATTGTAACTATTCATATGAAACTCAACAGCTACAAACTTAAATTCAGAGGCTTTCAAGCCTACCTGTATTTTGCGGAAGATGACTTTGTCCCAGAAACTGTTATTTCTAACTATACCACTTTTGAGTTCTGCTTCTTTCCTCTTGGAAGCAAAATCCAGCATCCACCTCTTTATTGTAGTATCTGCCTGTCCAAAAATCTATTAAGAAAGATGATCTGTGGTTAGAAGCCTCACAAAATACCATTCCCTTTCTCTTACAGAAGCATGCTTAGAGATTCTCAACAGTGAAAACCAAGTAAATTAAACAACCTGTATTGGGAGGTATCTTAATTCTAGTAAGAAATGCTTGTGGATCTTGATCTTGGCCTCTACCTCAGCTCAGAGATGCTCACCAGTTAGCACTTAACCAATTCTTGCGTCCCATCAAAATGTGCGATGCTGTTTCAATATATAGTTTCTTCATTTAAATGAATGAAACGGATGTTTTCCTTTTCTATTCTACAATGATTAACACTCAAAATAATTGTAATCCTCAGCATATTCTGAAAAGCACACCACCGTAATAAAGTAACAAGGGTTTCTGAGGAGATGCAGGTTCCTTCAGAAATACCAGAAGGAGGTCTGTCTTGCATGTATAAACTCACTTTCTAGATCACTTTTCAAAGGCTCCTTCTATGTATTCTCAGGAAGTCAAAGAGCAGACTCAAACAGACCACAGATTAGGATATTCACTTGGAAAAAGAAAGACCCAAAAGCTCTTCAGCATTATGGCACCCCCACCATGCCAATCTCCCACTTGTTGACTTCACATGCTATGTTACTGCAAGACTAGGTGAGGTTGAAACAGTGCCATAGAAATGTGAAAGCCTCAGGTCACCAGAGTTAAGCAAGAGGACATCGTGAAAGGAGAAGAGTGTCCCAAGCTTTGCCTCTGCTTCTAAAATTCCAGTACAAGAACGCGAGAGCAGAATGAGTGACTATATTTTAAGCACTACAGGCTGGTCTCAGGATTTCCTCCCCTCCAAATGGATCAAAGTTGCACTATTTGTTCCTGTGGCCAAACATAACCTTATATTACTTGCTGTTCCTCTAGTCTCATGATTAGAACACTTTCCTGGCTAAGACAGCATAGGCAAGCTCTGCAATTTCTTTAGCAGTCACTGGGCTTCTTGTTATATTTTTCAACTGCTCTGACTGTATCCTAAGAAGAGTCAGTCATCCATATGCAAACGGGTGATTTTAAAATCTTAAGTCCAGAAGAAGTACCTGCTTCTGAATTCCCACCTCAGGTGACCCTGAGCAGCCAAAGGGCAGGCACAGGAGAGTCTGGGGCTGCTGACACACCCCCTCCCTAGCACTGCCAACTGGCTGGTTTATAGCTCTCCCTGCTAGAACACAGTGGTTGCTGTGTAGGAAACTTGCATGCATCTATGCAAAGAGGCAAACACCTGACCTTGGTGTGCAAATTCCACTCCATGAGTCAGATGCTAAAAGTGTGGCATGCGGATGCTAAGCCTCATGTTCATGTAGAAGACTGGACTTAAATAACTTGCTCAGAGCAAACCAGGACATCATTAATCAAGCTAGAGGGATACAAGTCCCCTAGTTGGACTCTTCAACACTAGTATTTACTGCATAAAAATATTTTACTACATCAGGTACTACTCCCTGTACTTTCAGCCCTCTTTTAGAAAGAGATGCACAAATGGGTTAGCATACCGATTTAACATTCCAGAGCACAACAGTTACTCCTACTCTGGCAGCACAAACCTTCATGAAGTCTCTTAAAGCCCTGCACGCGTCTAGACTCATACCTGTAGACTTACCTTATCAAACATTCTGTTCAACAGCCTTGGTACTACAGGAAATACAGTTGGCTGCAGTGTTTTTAGGTCATCCATAAGTAGTCTGATATCCCCTTGAAAGAATCCTATCCGAGCTCCATGGCACAGAATCACACACTGTTAGAAAAAAGTAAACACTGAAAACACAGGATATATAACATGTTCTAGCTGTATATGTATAACACCTATGCAGAGCAGACTGCGTGGGATCCACCTTAAATCTTCCCAGCTTCTGGACCAGTTCTGCAGCATTCTCAGATTATAGGATGGGACTAGAAAGACCAAGATATGCCTGGTGTACACAGGCTAAACACTTTGACAGAATAAAATGCAGCACAAAATCCCCTATCTAAAAAGGGCAGTTGGCCAAATAAGGTAATGCCAGTGACTTGGAGGTACCAAAGATCAAAAAGCAGAACTTCTCTTTTCTAAATATTTAACAAGCTTATGTAGAGATATTAGACCTCCATTTGTTCCCTGCTATAAACTAAGAAACTCTGCATTTCTGCATGTGAAGCACATGCTATTTACAAATCCATCAGGGATTTTTGCCTTATGCTACTTGATTTCCATTCTCTTGCACTCTGGTTTTTCTTCCTGTTTCATGGAACTGATGTGAGCAGCGAATTTGTTGTTAGGCGATCAAGATGGTATTTAGAAGATTCAAGCAGAGCCACTGCTTATTTCTGCATTACTTCAGACCTACCCCAAGAAAGGCAGACTTCATCCTGTTTTATTCTATATTCTGTTGAAAGTCTAGAAGCTCCACCCCCCGCACCTATACACCCCCTTTTTCTCCTATTTTGTTTGGATTTCATTTTTTCTTTTTAACAAAACCTCTGTTCCTCCTGTGTTTATCTATACCTACTTGGTTTTATTTCTTACGCTTCCTTCATTCCCCATCATCCGTTCTCTTCTTTTCTGCACAAGACATACTAAAGTGTCAGTTTTCCCCCTTCACCAGCACTTTGCCACCATCTGCTAAAAAGCAGCAAGTGCATCAGTCCAGAGGGACTAAGCAGCAACTGCATTTGTCCTGTTGAGTTCACTGACCCTCTAATATTCTAAGGAAGCCAAAAATCTGCTAACATCAGCTTTATGGCTGAGGTATCACTCTAAAGATTGCTTCTCAGAGAGCCTGTGTTCATATCTACCCAAACAGTAACAAATCTTTTCTCCTTCCTACCAAAAGTGTTCTTGCTTGATTGCCTTATGTAAATATACAAGCAATCACCTACTTTGTAAAGACCTCATACAGCAGAGGAATACCAAAAGCCAAACACTTCCTTCTCATTTTATCCTTTAGAACACAGATTCCCATCCTATTTCTACTGTATCATCAAGACCAGAGCTGTTACCTACAGCTTTTACCTTCTGGTGCAAGGCATCAGTAAAACAGACACTGAAGCATAACTGGTATCCAGGTTACCAGCAGAAAAAGAGGCTAAAAGTCTAAAAGGCACCTGTACTCCTCAGTAACACTATTCCCAATCTTCATAACTTACACACACACACACTTTTACATGTGCATACATACACACGTGGTAGAAAGCTCAGGTTTCTTAACTGAAATCACAGGACAATTTCTGGGTCCATGTGCCTTTTCCACACTTGCACAGAAGCTGTTTATTTCACTACATAAATTGGGAAATAACTACATTCAATATACATATTTGCAGTCTCGCCTAAGGGAGAGGTGTTAATTCAACTTCAGTAGGTACAGTAATTAAATACCTGTGCCTCTACTGTATATAAGAAGTTCAAGGAAATTGCATCCTTTCACTAATGCATACCACCTAACTGTGGGCTCAGAGATCCTTCTGACTGACAGTATTCAGACAACCTGAGCTCCCTTATCCTCAGAAATGAAGCCCCAGGTTTTGCTACATGGTAAAACAAGCTATCCAAGAGAATTTCAAAGTCTGTCATTGAATAGCATTAAAAGTAATTTTCATTTCCTAGAAGAGAACTCCACTGAAACAAAATCCCTTCCTCTTTATTGAGGTTTCTTGGAAGCAATGATAAGTTTAACCAACATAAAATTAGTTCTGTGTAAGCAAGCAGGATGCCACACTATAAATAAATTTGTAGTGTCTGTAGACTAAAATGCATGGATTTTTAATAGGGCACTGATTATATTAGAGGGAATTCTTTTGAGATTGCCTCATGTTCTAGTAAACCAGTTTATTAACCCTAGCTCTAAGGTTAATGTTCAGCAGGAAACCTAATTGTCTGGTACTTACTGGATATTGTTTATGATATTCTTTCCTGAACCTTACCTCAAGCTTTCATACACATGAGCAGGAGTCAAAAAGGAATAGTGTGTAACACTGGGATTCGAGAGACATGCATTCTGTATGGAAAGTAAGCTTTTCAATACTTCAGTACGACAAACGAATGCTTACCTCAACAATTCTCTCAAACATGTGAGCCAAGGGCAGGAATGATATCAGAACATCATCAGAGGAAGGTAAAAATGTTTTCTGAAAGGTTAGCAAATGAAATTTCATTCTTATTGATTCTCTATTTTGCTCAAGTTAAACACAACAATGAAACCTAGTGTCTAAAGGACAGCCCTGGCTTCAAGTTTTGTTTGTAATGAAGCTGCATTGTCTTTCATCAAAAATACTACAGCAATGACTTGTAACATGAGTAAACACATTGCAGAAACAGTAACCTTATAGAGTTGAATACAGTAAGCAGATTATTACAACTTACTCGTATTATTATAAGTAGAAACAAATTCTGACAGAGACCACAGGAAGTTATATACATTGTGGGGGGAGACGGGGACAGAAAGGTTAAAGTAGAAAAAAAATACACACTGATATCTTAGATCAGAAAGCTCGTTAATCCAATTTACCATAGGGTTGATATCAAAAGTACTTACATGACTTAATTGTGAGACCAGTTGCTTAAAGACAATTCTGTATGTATTGTATTTAAATTAAGTGCAACTGCATTTTTAATTACATCTGTATGCGTTAGAACCATCTTCTTAGCTACCCTGCAGATGAACTTTAATAGTCTACCGTAAACTAGAAGTTAACACTGTATCAAGTAAAAATAGCAATGCTGCTTGCTCATTTATGCAAGGACTTTAAGCATTTCAGAGGGTTAAAATACATTATAGCTTCTCCCATTCTTAGTGGAAAAGGTTAGCCCCTACACAAACCCTCTGATACAGAGCTTTCACATGAGGTTCTTTAACATTTTACTTGGATCAGAGCAAATTGTAAATCTGTCAAGTTCTTGATGCTGACAGAAGAAACCAGTAAACATTAAACTTCTGACCTAGCATAGGCAGAGTGCTGTCAAGATACAATTTCACTTGAATTTTACGAAAAAGACCAAAAGTTAATGAGATTACAGTGTTGGTTTTACTCATGAGATTTTTCCCTCCTGCAAATCCACAATGTTAACCTTTGCAGTTTACCTCTGTAGTTTTCACAAAAGCTGAAGCATTGCTGACTATGTTTTCATGAGTGATCATAGCTCCTTTGGGGTTTCCTAAGGAAGAAGCACATCAGGATGCAACAGTCAAATTTTTAGATCCTTTAGGTTACCAAGCAGAGGTTAAAATTAAGAGTGTGTGAATAAATCAGTCCTTTCTTTGAGATGAAGATCTTTCTTTGTATATCAATTTAACAAAGGCAGAGAACTTGCTAACAACTTTCAAAAATAGCTGGTAACAGTTAAGTTTGCACTGAACTCCTCAAATTTCACAGAATCATAGAATGGTTTGGGTTGGAAAGGACCTTAAGATCATCTAGTTCCAGCCCCCCCGACATGGGCAGGGACGCCTTGCACTAAATCATGTCACCC